>NC_082708.1:143298470-143599213 GCF_030144855.1 Hypanus sabinus | reverse complement strand
TCATAATCACGTCATTCTTCAGACTTACAAGATCGCAATGCATGGACAGATAGATCACAATGCATATATAAAGATCCACAATACATATCAAACTGAAGCTGATGATCTCATTTTGAGCTCAGTTTAGGGAAATGATACTGATCTCCAGAAATACTATGCAATTCTTGTAACTTAACAACATGGATATTTTATCTTGTGCTAGCATTTGAAGGTAGAGATTTGGATGCCTGGCGAAATGTATTTGAAATTTTGCTTAATTAATTTAATAGGGATGTTTGCATGATATATTTAAAATGCTTTGATATTTGGGATGAGTATGTCAATCATTTTGCGGTAATTACACTGATGCATGAGCATGGCGATGTAAACATCAAGAACCTGGCCTCTTATACCAATGACTAAAAATATGGTGTTTGCATTGTTCATGGAAATAGTATTATGGACTACAGACTGGTGGGAATGTTCTGTGAATTATAATACCCATGCCATTTGGCAATTCTGGCCTCATTTAATGAACCTGGTGTGTTGCTTGCACTTTGTAGATAATTGTGAACACTGGTTGTGCCAAATGGAGCAAACAAAGTTGTCTTTGGTGAGGAAACAAGCATCTAAGTACATTTTACAAATGACAAGTGTATCTGCCTCCATGGCTATTTCAGACATTGAGTTCCCAACCTCTACCACCTTCTGGATGAAACAAGCTGTCCTCATCTTTCCTCTAGTCCTTCCAATAGTTGCTTCAAGTCTGTGCCCCCAGATTTTACTGGCTCTGACAACGGAAATACATAGCAGGTGTTGTATATCATTCCACAATAACCTACCATCAGTGAGTAAAGAAAAAAAGTGGAATTTATCACTTTAACCACCTTGCCTATCTGTAATGAGTTGAAAGGTGCATTATTTCTTTTCTTCCACACCACCCTATATCCTGGCACTTATTGTATACAGGCAGTCCCCGAGTTATGAACGTCCGACTTACGGACAACTTGTATTTACGAAATCTGCCATTTTAAGTCGAATTGCGACGCCGTCCGCCATTTTAAGTCATTGCCGTTGACACTGTGTTGAGTGTTTAACTTTGTATTTAGCTTAAATTTTTCTTAGTAAGATGCAACCTGACCCCTACCGCCCCCTCCCCCCATTCTGGTCGGCTGGTGGCGCAGTGTGATCAGCGCCGAGCTGGAGAACGGAGTTTCCCAAGTTCGATCCAGTGATAGACCGTTCCCGTGCTGGGTTGATGTCGATCCAGTGACTCCCATACCATCCATGCCAGGTCGATTTCGAGCTCGCAATTTGACCTCGTAAAAAAAAACACTGTCACCTCCGGTTTTAATTCCCATGCGGAATATTGTGGATGATCAAATACCCAAACTCAGCACAGCCCCCACTTGTCCCATTTAGCCTGTCTCAATGCGGTGATCCTTAGGATCCAATGGGCCTCAGGAGCCAGCAAAGCTCGGAACCCGCCACCCGCAGTGTTTCTGTTCCATTGACGGGAAGTGATCGCGGATGAAAGTAAAGTGGAAATAATAAAGCGTTTAGAAAGAGGTGAAACACCATCGGTCATTGGAAAAGCGTTAGGCTGCAGTCGGTCAATGATCGGAACAATTTTAAAGATAAAGTGAGAATAATGGAGCATGTGAAAGGCGCTGCCCCGATGAAAGCTACAATTATTACTAAGCAACGCAGTGGTTTAATTATTGGAATACATATGTTTCTTAAGTGTTTTATAAGCATAGAAAGGTAAAATATATACTATATACTAAGACAAATGTTTGACTAACTGACGCTAAATAATACCGGGTGTACTTGTTCTGACTTCCGTACAAATTCGACTTAAAGATGGACTCATGAATGGAACTCGTACATAACCCGGGGACTGCCTGTATTTCTTCATTCCAACAACCTTCCTCAAACACAATACCTCACATTTCTCTGCATTAAACACCAATTGTTATTTCTCTTTCTAACAGACCAAATCAACTATATCTTCCCTTAGTTTGAAACTTTCTTCTTCACTGCATTACAGAACCAATTTTTGTACCATCTGGAGATTTTGGATCAAAGCTCTGCGTCAGGACTGAGAATGGAGAGGTGATATGGTCAGTATAAAGAGGAGAAGAGGATTGATGAGACATGTCTGAGCAGGGTGCGAGGTGACAGGAAGGTTGTATTAGGTAGTGCAGGGGAGCAGGAATGGAGTTGGGAGACAGTGGCAGATATAGAGAGATAGAGCAGAACAAAGACAGAGAGGGAAAAGATTGAGAGTCACATGGAGCTAGGAGCTAGGGGAGTATAAAGTCTGGAGACAGCTGCTTCCTGGAGATAAGCAGGAGAATAAATGGCAAGCAGTGCTGGACATCGATAAGGAGCTGGTGATGCAAACTGTTAGGGAGAGGTAACTCGAGACCAATCCAGAACCAGGTGAGAGGGGTGAGAGAGTCTGTGGGTGAACTGTATATGTAAAGAGTGGATGGAATCAGGAAGGAACAAGGATGGGTGTTGGAGTGTTGGGGTTGGGGGATGAGTTTGAGGGACAATGAAGGAACGGATGAGGATCAGAAGGAAGGGGGTGAGGGGAAGAGAGAAACAGCACACTGGAGGAGAGGAATGCTGAAAACTGATAAGTTCAATAATCATATCTTAAGGTTGTTCACTACCCAGGTGTTGTTCCTCTGGTTTGCATTGAGCTCTGATTTTGACAGAAGAAAAAGCCTGGGATGGACAGGTGAGTGTGGGAAACGGAAAGAGAATTGAAATGGTATGAGGGTAAACTTAGGATGGCCATTATAATCAAAGCATATGTGTCTGCAAAATGGCCGTGTAGCCTACACTTAGTCTCGCCAATGTATAGGACACAGAACACCATGTTGGATGAGGTGGTTGTAAATCTTTGCCTCATCTTGAAGGATAGATTATGTCCCTGGATTGTGGTGGAGCACAAGATGTAAGCGTCACATTTCTTGCAACTGCAGGAAAGGAGCCCAGTATCATGGAAGGCCAGAGGGATTCCAACATTTGCAGTTCTTTTGGACCAACTATTAATCAACTCTTGAATGTTGAATTTTAAAATGTTGTTTCCATAACCTCAGTCAAATGTTAATCATATGTCTCAATGCAGCTACATCAGGGAGTGTACTGAGATTTAAAGGTTTAGATTGGTACAGATTAGATACATACATATTCCCCCACCATAACAAAATCAATAAAAATGGAACCTGCAGGAAATACTCAGCAGGTCAGGCAGTATCTCTGGAAAGTGAAACAGTTAACATTACAGATCCAAAGCCTTTCATCACAACCGGGATAGAGTGAACACAAGTTAGTTTTGAGCAGGGAAGGTGGGTGAGGAATGGGTGGAACAAAGGGAATATCTCTGAAAGGAGGGGACCACATGTGCAAACATGTCAGACAGGATCCCATTGAAGATGGTGGAAGTTGTGGGCTCCATGGGTGATAGGTGAGGACAAGTGGAAGTTTATCCCTGTTAGGGCAGTGGGAAGATCGGGTATGAACAGATGTTCAGGCAATGGAGGAGATGCGGGTGATGGCAGCATCAATGATGAAGGAAGAGAAACCCCATTCTTTGAAGAAGAAGGATGTCTCTGATGTTCCGGAACTGAAGGACTCATCCTGGGAACAGATAAAAGAACTGAGAAAAGAGAATAGCATTTTTAAAGGAGACAAGGGTGGGAAGAGGTATAGTTAAAATAGCCATGGGAATGGTTAAGTTTATAAAAGGTGTCAGTAAACACTTTATCTCTGAAGATGGAGACAGAGAGATCAAGAAAGGGTAGAGAGGTGTCAGAAATGGGCAAAATGAATTTAAGGGCAAGGTGGAAGCTGATGAAATTAGCAAATTCAGCACGGGTGCATGAAGCAGCACCAATGCAGTCATCAACCTAGTGCAGAAAGAGAGCTGTGGAGCATCACCAGGAAAGGCTTGGAACATGGAGTGTTCCATATAACTAACAAAAAATATTTGGGGCCCACGCGGGTGCCCATGGCTACCTCCTGTGTCTGAGGAAAACAGGAGGAGCCGAAAGAGAAATTGTTGAGTGTGAGGATGAGTTCTGCCAGACAGTGGAGGGGAAGTGGTTGGGTCTTTTGTTGAGAAATAAACAGAGGGCTTTAAGGCCTTTCTGATGACAGAACTGTATCCATGGTGAAAATGAGACAGACAGGGCCAAGGGAATTGAAAGTTGTTGAGGAGATCCACAGCAGAATGTTGATGGGAAGGGTCTATACCTAAGGGGATAGAATGGAGTCAAAGTAAGCGGACACAGATTCAGTGGTGCAGGAGTGGGTAGAGACTGTCAGGTTACAGCTCTTGGGTTGGAGGTAGAAACTAACAGTGTAGAGTAATCAGATGTTACTCCAGTGCCGTGTGAAGAAACTTAAAGGGTAATTACATAATTCTGTACTTCCAGCAGGAAGCAGAAAGAATCAGGGTCACTACTTTGTAGATTGGTCACTGTTTACTATTCATTTCTACTCCAGGATAAAATTGAGTGGACAAAACTGAATTATTCTTGTAAATGTTGTTAAAATAAGGGGTCATCTTTGAAATATTATAAGTAGAAAGAATAATGAGATGCCATTAAGCATAATTCCTGTCCCATTAACAATATTTAGGTTGATAAATGTTACACACGAAGCTCTTAATCATATCTTCTATTACTACAAAGGAGAAGATGAGTGTTCATAGTTTGGTGACAAAAATACAAATTAAGGGTTGCCTTATATCCTGTGCTTGTAAATGCAATATACAGCCTATAGGCTGGAGTAAATCACCAACTTCTCTCCAATGGACTGATCTTTCTGCTAAAGGAACACAGATGATCCAAAAGATAATCCAAGATGGCGGCGCGACGCAGCTTGCAGCAGCCACTCTGGAACTGATTATCTGTTATTTGTGAAGTGGGGTGCCGTGCGCAATCATAATCAATTGAAAATGGACGTGGAAGCACAGAGAAACATCGGGAAATTCCATGCTGCTGCTGCTGTGAGGTCCGGGACTCTGTTGCGAAGAACAGGCCCCCAGTCCTCGGGGTCACGTTGCCAATGGCTGTTGGCGGGGCTGTCTTAATACGCTCAGCAGAGGATGGAGCTCGGAGAAGCTGTGCCGGAGGGGTTGGTCGTCGGCTTGGAGGTTCGACGGGCTCAGGTCGCTTTCGGTGTGTGCTGCGTCTGCGAGGCTGGTTTCGACGAGCTTCCATTGTGTGCTGCGTCTGCGAGGCTGAGTCGGGCGGCGCCTTGGAATTTCATAGCGGGGGTACTTCCTTCTGCCGCCGGTGTGGGATGGCGAGTCTGTCGGGACCCTGGGGACTTGTGGAAACTGTGGTGATTTCTTTTGAACTTCCAGTCCTTTAACATCTTGGACTATTTTTACTGTGCCCATAGTCTGTTTTTTTTTTATCAATTATGCTATTGTTTGCACTGTTGTAACTATATGTTGTAATTATGTGGTTTTGCACAGGTCTTGTAGCTTTAGTTTTTGGTCTTGCTTTTGTCTGGTGGATATGGAGCTCCTTCCCGGGGAACGCGCTAGACGGTAGCGCGATATTAATATGCAGCAGCCTCTCCAGACTCTGGATTGGGGATTGCCAAACATTACGTGGATTTTCTGGTGTAGTCTGTTTTGTCATACGCTTTCGTGATATCATTCTGGGGGAACGTTGTCTCATTTTTTTAAACTGCATTGCATTTGTGGTTTCTTGCATCTGAATTCTCTTGTCTCCTGAAGGCAGAATTTTTTTGGAGTAATCTAGAAGGTGATAAATATTTAATAACACCATTGATCTGTCTGGAGAACAGGATGGAGAGGAAGACAAATGGAGAGAAAATTAACAGTATAGCTGCTGGAATTTTGAAGTGAACGGCAATGTTAAAAACAATCAACAGGTAAAAGCACCTATGGAGTCACACAGGAAAACCATGCGACATTGGATAATGTAAAGAGGCTTCAAAAGGACATTGACATACTGAATGAATGGGCAAGAATAAATCAAACAGATTAAAAAGTGAAAAATATGAGGTCATTTACTTGGGCGCACACAGGAAAAAGGTAGGGTATTTATTAAATGATAAGAGTTTGTGTGGTATTGATGTTCAATGGGACATAGATGAGTTTGTATACAAATCATTGTAGGTCAGCACGCTGGCACAGCAAGGGAAGGCACAAGGTACTGTGTCTTTGTTAATAGAGTAAGGAACTCTCAATGCAATTGTATAATGCATTTGTGAGACACATCTGGAGTAGTGCACAGGTTTGGTCTCCTTAACTAAGGAAAGATGTAGTAGACATAGATCAAGTGTATCAAATGTTCACTTGACTTTTTTCAAAGATAACATGTTTCCTTTTGAGGAGAGATTGAGTAAAGTGGGATTGTATTTTCTAGAAGGATGACAAGCGATCTCATGAAAACTCCCAAAATTCCTTCAAGTGCTTGATAGGATGCATACAGGGAGGATGTTCCCCCCAACCAATGAGTGTTGGACCAGGAGGTGCAGTTTGTGAATTTGCTATTTAACACTGAAATGAAATTTCTTTGCTCAGAGGATGAAGAACCTTCAAACACAATAATTATGCTTATTCAAAGCAGAAATCAATAGATTTCAGGGCTTCTAGGGGATATGGGGACAGTGCCAAATATAAGATCAAGAACAATCTTGATCAATGATGCAGATGAATCAAAGGCTCACGTGGTTTACTCCTGCTCCCATGGGGCAGCTCAGTAGCATATCAGTTAGTGGAATAATATTACAATGCTAGCAACTTGGGTTCAACTCCACCTGCTCTCTATTAGGAGTATGTCTGTTCTCCCCGTGACCATGAGAGTTTCCTTCAAGTGCTCCAGTTTCCTCCCATATTCGGAAGAGATACAGGTCAGTAGATTAATTGGCCACATGGGTATAATTGGGCAGTGTATGCTTGTTTGGACCAGATGACCTGTTACTTTGCTGAATCTCTAAATTAATAATAAATAAATAAAGTAAAACAAAAATTCTTATGATATCATGTTATATCAAAACATTTATGAGAAAGTTAGCCAATGTTGGAAATCCAAAGAACACCCGCAAAATGCAGGAGGAGCTCAGCAGGCCAGGCAGCATCTATAGATAAGAGTAAACAGTTGAAGGGTCTCATCCCAAAACGTCAACTGTTTGCTCTTTTCCATAGATGCTGCCCGGCCTACTGAGTTCCTCCAGAACTTTGTTGTTGCTTTGTATCTGAACAGGCTAGTTCAAAGGGAAAAAGACAGGAAGAGAACCAACCATAAATACAGTAGCTAAACAAAATAAAATACTAAATGTCTATCGGTCACTGGTATCCCACTCCACGGTATCTTCCACCTCTGCTCTGAAATACCCCACCTCAAATCCCTTGCCAGTGATTTAAATGAGCTAGCCACTTCAGAGCTGCAGCAGCATAATTGTAATATTTTTGATGTTTACATACAACAAGAGCTGTTTCTCAGAAGGTAAAAAAAACTTGAATTAGTTTACAGCCAAGTGCACCTGGATTTAATGATACAGAAGCAGTATTTATTTGGAATATATGGAACATTTCTTTTGTTATAAGCAAAAATATATTGGTTCAAATCCAAAGGCAGTGTATTAAACACAAAATTTAGGCTTATCTTGGGTGGAGTGATGAGGAAGTTCTTGAAATATTAAAATTCCATTGCAGCCATTAACTACAGCTCACATCCTTCCTGTTGGTAGGTACAAAAGATCCTATGTATTATGTTGAAGAGCTTGGGAAAGATAAATTGTCACCTGGTCACTCAACCAATATGAAATAGTTGATTTTGTCCATGATACACTATTAATTGTGGAATATGATTGGGGCAGAATCAGTCCAGTATTCAAACTGTGACTATGCTTGCAAAGCTTTTAATTGTTTATAGAGTGATGTATGAATTTTTGAAGTTGTGAAAGAAGTTTGATTAAGAAGGTGTATTAAATATTGGCCTTCATTAGCTGGGGATGGAGTTCAAGAGCCGTGAGGTTACGTTGCAGTTCTATACCCAATTTCCCTCGGCATCAATAAAGTACGTCTGTCTGTCTGTCTAAAACCCTGGTTAGACCATGCTTGGAATATTGTGTTCAGATCTGGTTGCCTCATTATAAGAAGGATGTAGAAGCTTTTGCGAGGTTGCAGAAAAAATTTACCAGGATGCTATCTGTATTAGAGAGTTGTATTATGAGGATAGGTGGAGTGAGCTCATGCTTTACTCTTTGGAGCAAAGGAGATGAGAGACGACTAGATTGAGGTGTACAAGATGATAATGGATAGTGGATAGTCAGAGACTTTTTCCCAGGGCAGAAATAGCTAACATGAGGGACCATAATTTAAAATGAATGAAGGAAAGTATGGGGCAATGTTCAAGGTACATGTTTTACACAGAATGTTGCGAGTGTGTGAAACGTGATACCAGGGGTGGTGAAAGAGGCAGATACGTCAGAAACATTTCTTTTAAAAAATTCTTAGATAGGTAAATGGCTGAAAAAATGGAGGGCTATGGAGGAGGAAAGGTTTACATCAATCTTAAGAGTAGGTGAAAAGATTGGCACAACATCGTGGGCTAAAGGGCCTGTACTGTGCTGTATTGTTCTGTAATCTATATTCTGTGAAAGTTAGTGTACGAGTGCCTGATCTTTCTTTGCTTACCATTCTTGATTGGGAGGGAAATCTACATGAGCAGGGAGTTCAAACTAGGACCTGTGGGAGAGCAAGGGCAGTGTGGTACCATCCAACATGAGGTAATTTACTGCAAAGGATCACTCACCAAATCTTAGTTTGCTCAAAGTTGAAATATTACCTGGAGTTCTCTCCCAGCGATCGGCTTACAGTTCAGGAGGCTTAAGTTAGACTGCTGAGCTATTTGTGGAAATTATTCAATAATTATGTGAACGCAGCTTTAATAGCTAAAATGGATTTGTCCCATTCAGGCTCTAAAACTTTCTGGTAATCCCTGCATTCAAGTCCTCATTTATAATCACTGCAGGTACACTCTCATATTCTGTTTACTTGAGACTGTGCACAAGAAATTAAAGTGTGTAATTTTAAATTAAAATGTACATTCATCTTAAAGTATTAAAATGTTAACTTAGTCAGAACTTCATCAAAAGCCCTGATCTTTCAATTCATTATTACTCATCCACCAGGGCTGTAGAGTAATTCAGGTTGTTTATTGCTTGTCATTCAAAATGTGTGCATGACATCATCCCACACTGTTCACTCATATGCACTAACCTCAAGATTACTACTATCTAGTATAAATTACAGCTGTCAAATTGCCGTGGAAAGATGTACTATAATTCAGAGCAGAAATATACGATTCAAATTAGTGGGATGCAAATTGAATCCTTGCTCTCTGTGTCAGCAGAAGGTCACTTCACAAGACTTGACTTACCAGTGACAGAGATTTAAAATATATAAAAACAACCTCCGACATAAAATATCTGGTATTAGAATCATTCTTAAACTGAAGTTTAATTGTACATAATTAACGTGTTTCTTCATCCATTAGAAAGTGAGTAATCAATCTTTTAATGACTTGGTTATTAAGTACTCGTTGACTGATGGGGTGCTGAACCATACAGAGCAATTAAGTCACAGGGTTCAACTGCCAGATAACTGAGTTGGGTGATCTCTGGCAGAGCCAATATTCTTGCAGGAAGCTGTCCACACCAGGATATCACAGAAAAATTTGCGGATTCCTGGATCTAAATTCTGCAATTATCATTTTAAATATTTCCTGGAACACACTTTCATTCTTTTACTAGTGAATATTTCTTTCGAGGAGTAAAGTAGCAAAGAACTTAAAGGGTCTTTTCCTTGAAATGTGAGCTCTATTTCACTGTGCACAGATGCTGCTTGATATGCTGAGGGTTTTGAGTATTTTCTCTGTTAATGTAAAACTTCCAGAAACTGAGATCTTTGGATTTTCGAGAAAGGATTAAAGTCTCTTAATTATTATTGTCCTATGCTCTGAGTACCAGAACGCAGAGACAATGCCAGGTGGTGAGTTAACCTGGTTAAATATTCCCAGGCTCCAAGAGTTAAATTCCAGTGTCCTGTACAAATAAAGTGATAGTGATAAGAGATTCTCAAAAGAAACAAGGCATAGCAGAGCTTTCTGTACTCCTGCCACCTAGTTGCCCTACATCAGATTGAAGAGTTGCTTCAATTAAGACAGTCATCCAACAAAGTAATGTTTGGGACATGCTGCTGGGAAACTGAGATTCATGAGGAGCTCAGTTTCTCAAACTGCTGGACTGAAAACAGGCTTATTAGTGAGTGCAGGAAGGAGACTAAACCAGATTAGCAATCTTTCAAAGAGAAAAGCCCAAGTGTCTGCAGATATGGGAGTAGTTATTGTGGTGATATCATGTGTCACGTGTCAGTACACGACTGGACCGAGTTGTGGGCATGTGCAGAACGGACAGAATAATCAAGAAGCTTGTGTGTTAAATGTGGTTGCTGCTTGCTGTTAAATAAAAGTTCTAGTTTAAATTCTTCCAGAACATGGTTTGTTCTTAGTAACCCACGGTACATACTAAGAACACAACATGGTGTCAGAAGTCGGTTTGGAAGAATAATTTGTTTCACTAACACAGGAGAAGTGAATATAATCAAAAAAAAAAGAGCACAAACATTTTTGTTGTCTGCTAACGGCTTTAAGAATGGAAATTCTGCAGTCCCCATCGACACTTCAGCTGACTGGAAATGTAGCTGAAGACTGGAAAAGGTTTAAACAGCATTTTGAAATTTATTTATTGGCAATCGGAGGGGATAATAAAACGGAGAAAACGAAAGGCTACAATTCTACTACAATTCTGATTGGGGATGACGCTAATGAGGTATATAACCATTTTACTTTTGAGGATGGAGATCATTTGAATCTAAAAGCGATAATCGACAAGTTTGAAGCATTTTGTATAACGAAGTGCAATGTGACGTATGAATGGTACAAACTCTTTACATGCAAGCAGAAAACTGGTCAAACAATTGATCAATTTGTTATGGAATTGAGAAACCACTGTAAAACTTGTGATTTTGCAGAGTTGACAGACTCTCTCGTTAAAGACAGAATTGTTTGCGGCATTCTGGATAATGCTCTGAGAGAATGACTCTTAAGATAACCAGATGTAAATTTGGAAAATGCTTTGATTCTCTGCAAAGCTTCGGAGTCCGTAAGGTCGCATGCTAAAGAGCTTTTTATTGAGAACTGCAGCGTACACGCTGTGAATAACTGCAAACATGTTAGAAGAGAAAATGAAACGGCAATGAAACCGACAGAGAGCAAGACGTCATCTGAAAGAAAATCTTTGTGATCACTGTGGGTGGGTGCACCAACCTAAAAGGTGTCCAGTGTATGGAAAAATGTGCAATCACTGTGGTAAGAGTAATAATTTTTCACGCTGTTGCAGAAGTAGAAACAACATAAAACAAGTAAACGCAGTGCTTGAAAATTAACTTGTGGAGTTTTATATGGATGAGCTTTGTAAAAATAAACGAAGTAAGAATGACTGGAGTATTCCACTGCAAGTGAATCAAAACAATATTCTGTTTAAACTGGATACTGGAGCACAAATAAATGTTTTTGCAGAATCTGAGCTTAATGCATTAAAGCCAAGACCAAAGTTACATCAGACAAATGTAAAAGTGACTGGGTATTCAGGTGCAGACATTCCAGTTAAAGGAACATGTGTGGCAAAAGTATCACACAAAAATATGGAGCACATACTTTCATTTGTGGTCGTGCCTAAGTATGTACAGTCAATATTGGATTTATCTGCCTGTGAGAGACTGAAATTGGTGAAAAGCATATTAGTCCTGGACAGTGACACAGAGTCAGAATACAGTGACTTGATGAAAGAGTATGAGGACTTGTTCAAAGCGCTTGTTTGTCTTCCAGGAGAGCACTCGATTAAAACTGACAACACAGTGCAACCTATAGTATATTCATGTAGAAAAGTACCTTTTGCATTATGTGATCAACTGAAAACAGAGCTTGACCGAATGGAACGGTTAGGAGTCATACAAAAGGCTGATGAACCGACTGAATGCGTCAATTCGCTTGTTATTGTTGATAAGAAAAATGGAAAACTGAGGATTTGCTTAGATCCAAGAGACTTGAATCGAGCCATTAAAAGAGAGCATTTCAAATTGCCGACTCGTGAAGAAATTATGTCACAGTTTGTTAATGCAAAGTACTTTAAATTAGATGAATCCTCTGGATTCTGGCAACTTAAACTAGATGAACCGAGTTCACAGTTGTGTACCTTTAACACTCCTTTTGCCAGATATCATTTTCTCAGGCTTCCATTTGGAATTGCATCAGCTCCTGAAGTGTTCCATAAAACCATCCACATGCTATATGAGCGCATTGAGGGCGTAGATACTTCCATGGATGATATTATTGTTTGGGGATCATCTAAACAAGAGCATGATGCCAGACTTAGACAAGTCTTTGAGGCAACACGCAAGGCAAACCTGAAATTGAATAAGGACAAATGTCAGCTAGGAGTGACTGAACCTACTTCTGTGGGTGATATCATCAGCAAAGAGGGTGTGTGTCCTGTGCCATTGAAGGTTTCTCCTATTGAGAACATGCCAAGACTGCAATATAAAAAGGATGTACAAAGGTTTATGGGAATGGTCAACTACATGGGAAAATTCATATCCAATCTTTCAGAACAGCTTTCTCCATTGACGTAGCTAACAGAAAAGAAAAACAAATGGAGCT
Organism: Hypanus sabinus; assembly: GCF_030144855.1. Classification (NCBI taxonomy): domain Eukaryota; kingdom Metazoa; phylum Chordata; class Chondrichthyes; order Myliobatiformes; family Dasyatidae; genus Hypanus; species Hypanus sabinus. Next base: position 143,586,452 of record NC_082708.1, on the reverse strand, counting down.
GGAATCATGAACAGGAGAAGGTATGGCAAAATCTCAAGAAAGTGCTCACTAAAGAAGCTGTGTTGAAATTCTATGATGCTGAGAGATCCATCTCAAGCAGGCTTAGGGGCAGTAATACTCCAAAAACATGATCAGGAATCACTACCAATGGCATATGCATCTCGTGCATTATCCAATCCAGAAACAAGGTAAGAGATAAACATTTAATGAATATACTGTCGGTGGCTGGTAAAAAGACTCTTACTAGGAAATGGTTATCACAGGAGAGCCCAACTTTAAATACATGGATGGAAATTACAATGGAGATTTACAAAATGGAGAAGATAACAGCATCTGTTAATCATAAGCTGGAACAATTTGATTCATTCTGGGAAAAATGGTTTAACTACATAATGCCTCATAGGCCTGATTTTATTCTCACAAATCAATGAATATGTTGTAAAAAAAAATCACTCCCTACTTGTACATATTTTTTTCCTTTTGCTTGTTTTTTCTTTCCACTCTTTTCTATAAGTGTATACCTCAGATAAATACTTTGTGGAGAGTTGTGATATATATGATTATATGATATATATGTACAATGTCTGCAATACATCTTATGGAAATGTTTGTTTGATGATGAACTTCAATAAAAAATAAATTACAAAAAAAAGAATTGCTCAGTATTCTGTTTGCTTGAGAGAGATTTCATCAGTTTGCGTCAGGGCAATCTATTGATGTGGAAACCGATCATAAGCCTTTGATTACATTGTTTAACAGACCTTTAAGTGACTGGTGTTGGTTCCTAAGGTTGTCAAGCCAAGGAGTGGTAGTGGGGATAAGCTCCCACTACCTAAAAGTGCTCCTCACGGCATGCGACTCAAATAGCCTCTGTCAACCAAGTCCAACTCCTGGCCTTCCTGTATGGCTTAGCCTCTAAGCCCGGCAGAACTGTTTCTACTGACAGGAGAAGGGTTGAAGGCAGGTCCTGGTGCCTTAAAACCAGTGCTTCAGGTAGATGGAGCTCATCAGCCTGGGAAGGCAGTCAATCTAAGAGAGGGAAAACTCTGATTTCAAACCTTCGCTGCCTTGCGGCCATACCTACTTATAGGAAAGGCTTCGGGAGTAAACCCTGAGGACAAATCTGGAGCTGGAGTCCCTAACGCAGTCCGACGTTGTCTTCAACTTCGCTCTAGCAACTGCTACAAAGACACTGGTGCCAAGCTGTATCGGCCCTTGCCCTTCCCTTGGACAACATCGCTGTCATGGAGAGGGGAGACTTGCTGCATGGACAACTGCTGATCTTCCATAAAACCTTGCCCAGACCTGTGCCCTGGAAACCTTCCAGGTGCAGATTCATGGTCTCGCAAAACTAACGGATGCCACCACCAAAGCGACTGTCATTTGCAAATTCAGCAAATGATGATCAAATTGCAAAGATATGCATTGAATGTGTTATCCATACCTGGAAAATTCATTAACATGGCTGACACACTTTCCAGACCTGTGGATCCAATAACAAAAGACAGTCACAGGAACGTTATTGATGTTCAGGTATTTATTGATATGGTCATAGAAACTGTACCTGTTGCTCCCAAAAAGTTGGAACTGCTGCGTCTTGAGACAGAGAAGGACAGAATTTTCAGTCAGGTAATACAAGTGGTGATGGATGGATGGCCAGATAATAGGCATGACTGTACCTCAGAAGTACAAGACTATTGGAACCACAGATCAGAACTGTCTGTTCTGGATGGGATATTGTACAAAGGTAGCAGAATTTTGATTCCTAAAAGTCTCCAAAAAGAAATGCTTGGGAAAATTCAGGAAGGTCACCTAAGTATTGAAAAGGGTAAGAGAAGGGCGCGGGAAGTGATGTTTTGGCCCAGGATGAATCAAGAAATTGCAGAATTGGTGTCTTCTTGTCGAATATGCCTTAAATACTGACGTAGCAACCCTAAGGAGCCACTGCATCCACATTCTAGTCCTCAGAGACCTTATCACAAGGTAGGCATTGATCTGTTTGTAACTGACAACAAAGGTTATCTATTAATAACAGATTACTACTCATTGTATCCTGAAGTGTGTGGTCTGAGGAGAACAACTGCAGAGAATGTAATTACATGTATGAAATCAGTTTTTTCCAGACATGGTGTACCTGATGAAGTTTTCACAGACAATGGTCCACAATTCAATGGTGAATGCATGAGACATTTTGCTCATGAAAGGGGCTTTGTTCATACAACATCTAGTCCATTTTCCCCTCAGTCCAATGGATTAGTTGAGAAGTCGGTAGGAATTATCAAGAAGCTGATGCACAAAGCAAAAGATAGTGGAGGCGATTCTTATAAAGTTTTGTTAGCCTACCATAGTACTCCACTTGAATGTGAATTTTCACTTGCTCAGCTCTTGATGAGATGCCGTTTGAGATCCAATCTGTCAACTGATGAGAGCCTCCCAAGAACAGAGGAAGGTGAACAAGTGAAAAGATGGAAAGATGAACACAAAGCAAAGCAGAAAACATACTTTGACAGATGTTCTCGTCCTTTACTTGAACTGCACCAAGGAGATGAAGTCAGGATACAGGACAAAGTGAACACATGGTCACAGAAAGCTACAGTACTTGACGAAGCACAACCCAGATCATACATGGTCCAAACAGAAGAAGGAGCAGTGTTAAGAAGAAATCGCAAAGACCTGAAGAAAGAGCCAACTTCAGAGTTTCCACTAACTGACACAGACCAAACAAAACATGAAAATAACAACAAAACAGAAGAACTGTGTGAACAACTTAGAAGGTCTACTCGTGTTTGTAAGCCCCCAGAGAGACTGATAGAGACATGTTAAATTATGTATTGGTTTTGATTAATGTTGTTAATTGTTTTCATTTTAAGGAAAGGAAGATGTGGTGATATCATGTGTCACGTGTCAGAACGTGATTGGACCGAGTTGTGAGCATGTGCAGAACAGACAGAATGATCTAGAAGCTTGTGTGTTAAGCGTGGTTGCTGTTTGATTCTAATTAAAAGTTCTAGTTTTAATTCTTCCAGAATATGGTGTGTTCTTAGTAACCCACAATAGGTACAAAGAACACAACAATTATAAACCTTCAGAAGATATGCCCCATTAATATCCATATGGAAATATCTGTGCACAGGTGCGAAGGAGATCAGGATCATGCTCAGAGCATGTGAGCGTAGTCTGCTAGTACTTTCTGTTTTATTTCACAGGTTCAGAACCCAGCAAAGGCGAATGACTTCAAGAAGGAAAGAGAGAAAACAGGAGGGTGAGGATTTAAGATTACAGCATATTTTTTTGATGAGTCTCTTCTTGACAGACAGAAAAATTAAAGTCTTTAAAAACTCACTCTTGCTCCTGTTTCTAGGCACAGATTCTTGCCTCAGTATGTTGATCCATTCAAATAGAGGAAGGCTCTAGTTGGTTGGGTATAAAAACATAAAACTCCACAAAGTCTCAGGCAGCATGCATGGTAAGAGGAATGGTTACCATTTCGGGTCCAACACCACTCTTCAGATCTGGGAGAGAGAGGTAACAGATTGGTGTTAAGTAGCAGAGCTGCTGGGACAATATTGAGTAGAAAGAAAGGACTATCTCCAATAGAGTAAGATCAAATAAATCAATGTAGCAGAAGACTGGCACTTAGAAGCGCACTTCTTTGTCTGTGCATTGAGTTACTAATACTAAGGTGAAGGGACTTGCCAACAAATCAAATTATACTGGTAGAGAAAGAAAAACTGAGCTAAAATGTGTTGCAAAGAAAGGGGCCAACCCAAACGCAGGACACTGGCATGAAGATTGAGTTAGGATGCAGACGAGGGTGTGAGAGTGGCTGGAGCCGAACCGCAAACAGGAGGGTGAACAGGAAAGCTGGAGGCAGGCAGAACTTATCTTGACACAGGGTGTTACTGCACTGAATGGCAGACAGGAGACTGGCGGCAAGCAAAACCTATCTTGACACAGAGTGTAGAAGGGCAAGTGGTAGACAATACTTTTCTTGACAAGGAGAGACAGATTTACACAGGTAAACCTTGGTACTGAAGTAAAACTTAGAATACACAATCCTAAGAGGCCAGGAATGTTAATCACCACACTGGCTAAAACAAGGATCTGGCAATGAGTGGATGCAAAGCTGGAGTTTTATGCTGCAGGTCTTGATGAGAACCAGGTGTATCACAATCAAAAGGAATTAGGAGAAAATGGGGAATTAATGGTCAGGACCATGACAGCATGATGATAAGCAGAAATGGTTACCTCTGATGCAGAAAGAAAGAAACAGTTGGAGAATTCATTTCTGAGTCTGGAAGGCTGCAAAGTGCCCAGGTGGAAGACGAGACCTCAGTGCAGAAACCTGAGACAGACAGGGCAGAGTGGGAGTGACATTTGTCCATCAACAGGTAGACTAGTGTTGGATAATTGACAGTTCATATGTTTGCTCCAAATGGAATCCAGATAGTGGAGAGAAAACAAGGAAATCAATTGCTGACACTTTTAGCCACAAATCATGCTGCCTTTTCTTTCCTTTTTGGGTTAGGCAGCAACTGTGGAGAGAAATGGATAGTCTACTTTTTGGGCCGAGAGACTTTGTCTGTACTCCATAGTTGTTAACTGATCGGCTAAGCCAGCACTTTTTCAGTGTTGTTCCAGATTCCAGAATCTGCAGTCTCTTGTGTCTCCATGAGGCACTTACTTGAGTACTTATTTTGCACGTTACTTACTGAAATAATACAAGTGATTCAAAAAGTTCTTCCTCATATCTACTGCTTTCCCAGTTTTAGTAATTTCCAACATTGATTTTCTACTATTTGATTTCTGTAACCATATGATTTGTGGAAACAGTAAAATTACAAATCTTTAGGACTCAATGAATACCACGTCCAGTTCATAGATATACTCTAGTGCTGACTGCTTCAAACAACTTTATATCCAATACGTCTTTCAGTTGAATAAGAAATCTATCGTGTAGAATCTAGTCAAAAAACTATTGACGAGGACAAATTATTTCATCGCTCCTTGACTTTATCTGCAATGCTGCTGAAGAATCAAAAGGAGTTATGAGACTAGCAGTATCTTCCCTTTGCTTATTCTTTATTAGACTATTTCTGGATATGTATGTGTTATTTTTCTTTGGAGTGGTTCCTGTACTTTGACAAAAATAGGTGATCGCTGAAGTGAAATATCATACTCCTTTAATCACCAATGACTAGTTTCGAAAAACAGAAAATTATGATGAATGTTTATTCACCTGAAACATTAATGCTGCTCTTCACTTTGCAGATGTATGGGCAGAATTTTCTGCTTTAATTGCAGATTTCCAGTAGTTGGTTATTTTCGCACCACTTTCCACTAACTCCCTGCAGCAAAAATGATGAAGACATAATTTTAGGCAGGAATGGTATAAGTATAAGCTCAGATTGTTCTGCTGATTGGGTATTTTCTTGTGTATAATTTGCGGCCTGGCATGTAGATCTATTTAAATGACTCGTTTGCAAAAATAATTCTTCCCATCAAAGTTTACAAGTTTTGTTCTGAGAACCTGCTTTGCTTCCAAAGAGAGATGAACTTTGTGATTCATCATATTTTTCAGAGCAGCAGAAATTCCACAGCTTTTCCGCTATAACTTCAGTGGGGGAAATCTAGTAAGAATTTTGATAAATATACAAGCCACAAAATATTTTCTTTACAGTTGTTATTAACTTCAGAATAGAGGCAAAAAGGACTTTGTAAACATATTATGTATCTCTTCCATTTTATATACTGTGAGTTGCATTAAATGTATTGAAAAAGAGGAAGTTCCCACTTATCTCTCAAGATTCATATCAATTATGGAGGTTCCTTTTCCTACAGATAAAGATCAGAGAAAGATGACCCACTGTCATGACCCTTTGGGTCAGGCTACAAATGTTCGGGCTAATGATGAATGCATGTTATGTTTCCAAACACTATTCTCTAAAAGTAACTGGTCCTCGGGAATTCTGTGCAACACCCACAAGACGCTGGAGGAACTCAGCAGCCAAGGCAGCATCTATGGAAGGGAGTACAGTCAATGGTAGAGCCGAAACCCTTTGGTAGGACTGGAGATAAAAGGCTGAGTAGAATAAAAGGCGGGGGAGGAGAGAGAGAAACACAAGGTGATAGGTGAAACCTGGAAGGGAAGGAATGAAGTAAAGAGCTGGCAAGTTGATTGGTGAAAGAGAGACAGGAGTTTGAAGAGATTTGGCATGTCAACAAATACACTCAAAAACTTCTATAGATGTACCATGAAGAGCATTCCGACAGGCTGCATCACCGGTATGGGGCAGGGGGAGGGGCTAAAAGAAGCAGCAGAGGGTTATAAATTTAGTCGGCTCCATCTTGAGTATGAGCCTACAAACTACCTAGGACATCTTCAAAGATCGGTGTCTCAGAAAGGCAGCATCCATTATTAAGGACCCCCAGCACCTAAGGCATGCCATTTTCTCACTGTTACCATCAGGTAGGATGTACAGAAGCCTGAAGGCAAACACTCAGCAATTCAGGAACAGCTTCTTCCCCTCTGCCATCCAATTCCTAAATGGACATTGAACCTGTGAACACTACCTCACTTTTTTAATATGTATTATTTGTTTTTTTGCATGATTTTTAATCTATTCAATATACATATACTATAATTGATTACTTATTATTAATATTATTATTTTCTTCTACATTATGTATTGCATTGAACTGCTGCTAAGTTGACAAATTCCACGACACATGCTGGTGTTAATAAACCTGATTCTGATTCTGGCAGAAAGCCATAGAAGAAAGAAAAGGAAGGAGGAGCACCAGAGGGAGGTGATGGGCAGGCAAAGAGATGTGAGAGAGGGAAGGGGGTATGGGAAATGGTGCAGGTGGGAGGTGGGGGAGGCATTACCAGAAATTTAAGAAATTGATGTTCATGCCATACTCCTGAACTTTGTGTGCGTTGCTCAGATTTCCAGCACCCGCCGATTTTTTTTCTTCTTTGCCTCAGGAGTTCTGTTTGTGTTATTGCAGAACTGGTACTACAGCAGATTAACCTACAAGATCATTTGAAGGTGGATGAAGAGTTCTATGGGTGAAGGAGGTGAAGGCAGATTTCAAGCCAAAACTTAGAAAAGAATGGGATGTAAAGTTGAGGTACATGAAGGCAGACATGATGAGGCAATGAAAGAAATGTTTCTTTCCCAGTTGCTGCTGGTACATGCCTCCTTTAACAAAGACAAATAGGAGGAGATTCTTTAAGTAAGGATCAAGTAGCATCTTAAATAATGACAGGATGTCCTAAAGTATTTTGTTATTGAATTACTTAACAGAAATATAAGGTGATATGATACTGATACTGACAATGGTGGATGCATCATTACAAAGTATATAACCTGATACACACCACACATTAAATGACATTAATGTCCTTCAGTTGATTTTAAGACATGCTGAATAGAACTGGTAGAAATTATAAAGTAAGAAAAGGAAAATGAAGCAGCATTTAAGACTTTATTAAACCTATTGATTCACCTCAGCCAAAAGCATCTAAAGTACCTCAATGAGCAATGACCTGCAGGGCTATGCCTGACCAAACACAGCTTATGGGAATACTTTAGCTCTCAAATTCCCTGAATAACTGCCTTGAGTCACACAGTTCAATTAAGAGTATTCTTACCATGCCCTCTCTAAAGAAGAGAGTTCCAAAGATTGAGAGTGAAAGTAGAAAAGTTGTGAAAACTCAGGGCTAATTATAAACTCAAAGATGCAGAGCTTTGGCTTCTAATATCAGAATACAAAAAAAGAAAGCCCATTGTCAAAGTCAAAGATGTGGAGAAAAGGCAGAGAAAGAGCTCCTTTGGTTTTTTTAAAGTGAAATTTTGAGAGCCGGCAAAACTGTCAAGGGAAATAGGTCAAATGGAACGGGAGGAATGAATGTTATTGAAGCTGAGGGATAGATACCCTTACTATTGGGTGTTGCAACCCTCAGAAGACACTTAGAAGCAACCTTTAAAGTAGGGGTGGCCAACCTTTCACATTCCATGCGTCGATTTTTTCACACGAGTTCAGATACGCCATACAACTCTTGTACCCCCATTCAATTCTTGTAAAAATATGTTAATATAGACATATTCAGCATTTTTACATGATATATTGATTTAATATAAAAACAAGATAAACGTTACTTACCTTAATGAGACTTCTAACAAATATATTTTGTCTTCTTTTGATCTCTTCCTTTTTCTTAATCACATATACTTTCCATAACTCAGGCCCAAGCACTAGCTTCAGTTTTCCTTCTTTTTCAGTCTGATGTGTTTTAAAGTGTCTATTTAGATCATGTCTTCTATTATGTCAGAAAGTGTTTTCACAAACAATGCACAACTGTTTTCCTGACAGACCCATTATAAATAAGAACTCATTTTCCCACTGTTCATTGAATTCATGCTCACTATCACTTTCTGCATTTCTTTTGCTCATTTTCTTTTTCACTCTGATGGGTAACTGAATGTAAAAACAAGGCTTAATTTTTGAAAAAGTACAAAACTGCAAATGTTCACAAAGGACGAACAAAGCAGAACTCCGTAGCGCACGAGTGTCAGTTGTAAACTGACTGGCAAAGACCTGCTGGTGCAAACGCCTGGAACGAATGCAGAACAAAAATCCTTCTTTCCTACTTTGACTCATTGAACATTTTTTTTACTGAAAACAGATTAATGTGTAAGAAGATAAAAGATGTGCACAAAGTAATAAAATCACTAAAAATAATTGCTAAGTTTTAGATTTATTCTCAGTAAAACCCATTTCTAGCTCTAAGCTACTGGAATTCCTGTAATAGATTTTTTTTCTACAAATCGGTTTTTGGTTAATACTTTTTGCACGAGTAGGCTTACTTTTTTATCATTATCGCTGGGGTGCAATGCGCCACTTCTAATCATCCAATGCACCACAGGTTGGCCATTCCTGCTTTAGAGCAATCTTGGGAAGGGGCAATGTTTGAATGAAAATAAAAGGTGCAGTTGTTATAGTGAAGTAAGAGGGGTGATGCACATAGAAGCTGGGTGTTGTGCAGACCAGAAGGTTTATGCAAGCTCTTTGCAAACCAACAGCGAGGATGACAGCAAAAGAAATAGGAAAGGGAAAAAGACAGAAACACAAAGGGGAAGCTGAAAATCAAAAATACAAAACCAATAATGAAATGTATTCTTGAAGCTCACAGGGAAAACAATAATTGAATTTACATTACTTCTTGCATCCTTCACACAATGAGTAAAAATCTTTACGTTACCTCTCCATTTAAATGATCTATGTGCAATTTATAGTAATTTGTAATAAATAGTATGTACAACTGGACAGTCAACATAGCATATAAATACCATTGTATCAGCATGAATTAATCGGTCTGATAGTCTGGTGGAAGAAGCTGTCCTGGAGCCTATTGGTCCTGGCTTTTATGCTATGGCACCGCGTCCCGGATAATAGCAACTGGAACGGTTTGTGGTTGGGGTGACTCAGGTCCCCAATGATCCTTCAGGCCCTTTTTATGCACCTGTCTCTGTAAATGTATAGAATTGTGGGAAGATCACATCTACTGACGTGCTGGGATGTCAGCACCATTCTCTGCAGAGTTCTGCAATTGAAGAAAGTGCAGTTCCCATTCCAGGCAGTGATACAGTCAGTCAGAATGCTCACAATTGTATCCTCTCAACCCAAGATCCACTGACGTCAATAGGGGTTACCCTGTCTCCATTCCTCCTGTAGTCCACAACCTGCTCCTTTGTTTTGTGACAGTGAGGGAGAGGTTGTTCTGTTGACACCATTGTGTCAGGGTGATGACTTTATCTCTGTAGGCTGCCTCATTATTATTTGAGATAAGGCCAATCAATGTATTATTGTTAGCAAATTTAATTAGCAGATTGGAGCTGAGGGTGGTAACATAGTCATTTCTTATACAGAGAGTAAAGGAGTGGGCTTAGGACACGGCTTTGAGAGGCACCTGTGTTGATGGTCAGAGGGGCAGAGGTGAGGGAGCCAACTCTTGCCACCTTCTGGCCATCTGACAGGAAGTCCAGGATCCAGCTACACAAGGCAGGTTGAAGGCTGAGGTCTCGGAGCTTCTTGTCAAACTTGGAGGCAATTATGGTGTTGAATACCGAACCAATATACAGCCTCAGCATCCCAGTACTCCTCTTTCACAGTCTGTAGCGAGTGAAAATGGCTGAGCATTAACCCCAGCATCAGTCAGTATTACATACACAACTTCTCAACAAACTGCTCCTGAAGCTCCAATTTCTGATGTCAAGGTGGAAGAAAAACAAGAAGAGGAAGAAACTGAGCCAGCAACTGTAGAACTAAGATAAGAAATTAAACGAGAGGTTTAATTGTCCAAGAACAGCATTCTCACATTAGCATCCCTTTTCTCCAGATCAATGCCATTAACTTTACCTTATGTACCTACTTTTAATGTTGCAAAATGTCCCTTGTTGGTGCAGAGAAGTGAAACTAATGTCGATTGCCAGTTCTGACGAAGGATCTTTGATATGAAACATCAGCTCTGTTTCTTTTCCCACAGATACAGTTTGACCTGTTGAGTATTGCTAGCACTTTCTGTTGATATTTTAAAGACTAATATCAAATTACATCGGAGATATTGCAACCAAGGGCCCCAAAACTTAAAGAAGTGCCTGGTAATGATGGAGCAATTAAATAGCGAGTTTCAAAAGGGTAGAGTTCAAGAACTGTAGATTTTTCAGATAGGATACAGGACTGGAGGAGATGATAGAACTATGGAGGGGTGAAACCATGAAGGAATTTAAAAACAAGGTTGTATGGATTAGTATCTAATGAAAGACAACTTTCTGGTTAAGAATTTGAATCACATTTACTGTTTTTTTAAGTATCTTCCCATGTTATTGAATTTGCATTTTCTATTATATAATACTGTCATCAGTCTACTAATTCAAACAGATCAGAGACTTAAAATAAAACCACATGTTATATTTCAAAGAATATCAATGAATGTTCGATACACATGTTTAAAAAAAGAGCAAAACAAACAAATTAAATTTTGAAAGAGACCATCTAAAGATATAATATTACTCAGAACATAGTCATGCGATTTGATCTGTTATTATAGTATGTTCACTAGTGTAACATAATGTGATTCATTGCAGCATAGCATAACAACCAAATTATGTCATTTGAATTGCTGTTGGCATTACATAAGATCTCCTAGGGTATCAAACCCATTCTAAGCAAATCTGGTATCATGTGCTTTATGAGCAATTTTGGCTGATAAAATTGATAACATATATGGGATAACAGAAATGAAAGCCAGATGTTCAGCAGGATTGAAAAGGAACTCTGGTTTATAAATTATGCATCCTTATTTCAATTTGGACACAAACATACAACTTAAATAAAGTAAGCTCTGGATTGAGATAAATTAGGAAATCAATAATATTTAGCATTAGATTCCAACGTAATTGAAAGCTGGATAAACTTGCTGAAAAAGCAGTTAGCTGGAGATTCTGCAAAAAGAGAACAGCTGAGTTAAAAATGGAGATTTCAATTGGAAGCAGTCAACGTCTTCATTAAAAATTACCCTACCTCAATAAGAGTAATAAAAGAGGGGTTGATGCAGAATGTTTCTTTTGCCAAATTTATAATGTAATTGCAATAAAGAGATTTATGTTTTTTATGGATAATTCAGATTTATTGGCCATGGAAGAGAATATAATATGACTTTTCTTGCCAAGAAATGTTATGGGTTTTGTGATGAGAGTGATTCAGGTAGTGAACCATACAAGGACTGTGCAACTGTATGAGGAGTACTTAAAAGTAAGATTACAGTACATGTCTTCTTCACCTGGAGCAAAATACAATGAACTGAGTAAACCAATGCAGATCATTGCCACTGAGATTTACATGGGGGAGGGGTTAAATGTTTTTGATACCAGTAAAATAAGGTGCAATTTAATCATATTTTTTAAACAAAAACTCCATCAGAAATTTCTAAATTCTAGATCTTAAAAATTGCAAACATAATGTAACGTTAAGCCCTGCTGATTCCAATGCAACATTTCAATTAAGCTTGCTACCTCCGTATTCACTTGGGCCCCTCAGTTAGTAGATTACTCATTTAAAATTTTAGTTATTCACTTCTACTCTTGGAAGCTAAGGCTTTACCTCTTAAAACTACAAGCCTCCCACTGTAAACCAAAGGTTCATGAAACCATGGGAAATGCAGGAGCATTCAATGTAAGATGGGGAAGATGCTGTTGATAACAGTACCCAGCATTGGAATTTGGTGTGGGTCTGTCCTCCTTTTATAAAGATACCACTCCCATGGGCACACCGCTAGCACACAGCCAGAGTAAGATTGAGATTGTATCAAATACAGCCATGATGTTAGACTGACGTAGAATCTTGTATCTTGCAGTCATTTAAAGAGGAGCTGAACATATAGATGGCTCAAGTAGCTTCAAAAGGTGAGTTTGAGAAGGTTCATTTGCCATTAGTGAACAGCGGTAGTTGGACTTGTCAAGGGTCACTGAGGGAAAGAATCCTATCGGTGGAGGTTCTGGGTCCTGGCACCATCCAAGTAATTGGAATTGGAAACTTCATTACTGAGCCATTTTGAAAAAAGCTCATGCCTGCGCACCACCAATAATAAAAGGCCTGAAGTATATTACTAGGGGTTACATAATACATATTTGAGGACATGTCAGAATTTATTACTTGACTGTGAATTTTCATGAATTGCATTGACACTTTGCAATCACCCTTCCAGGAGTTGGTATGACATGGTGTTATGGTGCGAACTCAGTGATAAAACTGGTTTAAATTCCAAAGCAGTGAAGGAAAGATGATTGCCATGGTACATTCAATTACATCCTACAGTGTTATGTTTGTTCGAGCAAAAAAAAACAAATTTAGCATAGGTAAAAAAAAACACATTTATTTACAGAATAGTCATAGCCTGAGCACATGCAACCCGCTCATCAACATCACTTTCGTTTCCTGGTGAACAACCTGCATGTCCTACAGGGAACTGAAGTTCTTAATCATGTACACACATAATAGCACATCTTCCCTTTTAAAGAAAAAACAAACACAATTCTCTGTCCTCATAGACCTGCAAGAAACAATAATGTTTTCCAACAAAGATATTTACATTAACTTCAGTTGTAATGAGCAAACACAGTCTCTATTCACTCATCAAATTTCAATCAGTCTCTGAAGTGATTTGATTATCCTTTTTAGTCTGCTATTTGTTTCCACAGATGCATTGTTTTCACTTGCTGTGTTACTATTAGAGTCTCTGAGAGCTCTGATCATCAAGTTTATTTTTCACATCTGCTGGCCCCTTTGGTATAATGACAGGTGATGTGTCACAGCTATGGGTTAGAGCTTGTGCTTGTAGGTCCACACAATTCCTTCTCAGAGGTGTTGCTTGCTCCATCTGGATCAGGTAGCAATGTGGAGCACTTCGTCTTTGACATATCCTTGTATGGAACAAGTACCAGAATCATGATTTCGGATTCGCACATGATCTCCTGGTTTCGGGACTTGTGGGCTTTTCGTAGTCTTGTTGTGATACTGTTTCTTTTTCTTTCCCTTTCCCTTTAGGCCATTTGACCTTGTGTGCTCCTTTAGGTGTCAACAGGTTTTTGTGCACTGGAAGGTTAGTGCATATGCATCAACTCATCAACATTTGTGCTAATGAAGGGCCATTCTGCAGTGGTTCACTTCTGTAAATTATCAGACTTTTGTGGAAGACCTCTCGTCCATCTTGTGCTTTTTTCATGAGGCCCTTGACTGAACTCTCTGCTAAGTCATTAGATTTTGGGTGAAGTGGGCCTGAAGTTATATATTGAAACCCCCATTCATTGGCAAAAGTCTCAAACTTACAGCTTAAAAATTGTGGACAATTACCTGATATCACTTCACAAGAAGCTCCATGCCTCACAAACACAGATTTCAGGAGGGTGATGACCTCTTTGGCGGATGTTGATTGCAGTATTGCAACCTCTGGGTAATTGGAAAAGTAGTCCGTTACAACAATGTGACTCTTCTCATTACAACTTTGAAGTATGGCCTGTCTAGTGGAGTAATCGGTTCTGCTTGTTGCTTTGGTTTGTAGGTAAGGCATATTTCACCCGAAGCAGTGGTTTGTCATGCCCTTTTCTCACTGTAACCATCAGGTAGGAGGTACAAAAGCCAGAAGGCACTCGCTCAGCGATTCAGGAACAGCTTCTTCTCTTCTGCCATCCGATTCCTAAATGGACATTGAACCCATGAACTTTACCTCATTTTATAATATATATTATTTCTGTTTTTACACAATTTTTAATCTATTCAATATACGTATACTATAATTTATTTATTTATTTGTTTCTCTTCTTCTTCTTCTATATGATGTATTGCATTGAACTGCTGCTGCTAAGTTAACAAATTTCACGACACCTGCCAGTGATAATAAACCTGATTCTGATTCTGATTCTGATTCTAATTGATACCTTGGTTCATTCCTGGCCAGTAGATCAATTTATCAGTTCTTCATTTACATATTCCTAACCAAAATGCTGTTTATGTATCTTCTGGCACACTTCCTTAAATAGTGACACTGGAATCACAAATCTGTTCTCTTTGAAGACCATATTTTCAGCTACTATCAGTTCAACTCTGCAAGCCTCAATAATCCTGAATACACATTGGAGAGTCATTCCTAATTGCTGGGCATCCCATCTGTGTTGTCTCCTTGAGTACTTTCATTGTTTCATTTGTCCCTGCTGCTGTCCTAATCTTCTCTGTCCTATTGGGTGATATCGGAATGGAGGTGACAATCATGTCCACGTAGGCTTGCAAATTTGCATTAATCTCTTGGTCACTCTTTTCCTGTTGACTGCTCGAGACAATGCATCAGCAGCAAACATCTATTTTCCTGGCGTGTAAATCATCTTATGTCATCTTTCTGCAGTCTTATCAACATGTGCTGTATCCTCATGGGACAACCATTCAGTGGTTTGGACATAATTCAGACCAATGGTTTATGGTCTGTCTCCACTTCAACAACTTGTCCATAGAACCTTTCACATGCACATGTGCTGGCAAGAAGCTCTTTATCTATCTGTGCATAGTTGGCTTCCATACGGGTTGAGACCCTTGAAGCATAGGCCACAAATTGCCACGTGTCATCATGTTGCTGCAGTCATACTGGGATGCATCAGTCGAGATCCTAGTATATCTTTTCGGATCATAAAACTTCAGCATGTGCCCTTCAGTTAGGATTTTTTCAATATCTGGAAACACTCTTCTTGCTCATGAGACCAAATCCACTTTTTTTTGCTGCTCAAGGAGTGACCTAGCTGGAGCTGATACAGCAGACAGTCGTGGCTTGAACTTAGCTGGGTAAGTCACCATCCTCAGGAAATGTCTCTTTGATTTGGGGCCTCTCCATGTTTTCAATGGCTGAAGTCTTTCTTGGGTCAGGCTTCAATCCTTCTGATATGACATTCGCCATGCATGTCAGTGTATTGACACCAAACTCACAGTTCTCTTTACTTAATTGCAAATTGACATTCCGTGTCACGTCAAGCACCTGTTTCAGTCGTGCATCATGTTCTTCCATAGTGGATCCCCAGATGAGAATGTCATCCATCATGGTCTCAACAACAGGTATGCCCTCAAAGATCATATGGGTGGTTTTATGGTAGACTTCTAGTGCGGACAGAATCCCATATGGTAACCGAAGAAAGTGATACCTTCCCTGTGGTGTGTTCAAAGTACAGTCTCGAACTTGACTCTTCAAGCTTGATTTGCCAAAACTAAGATGACATGTTGAGTTTGCTAAACCACTTGACACCTGCAAACCAGGACATGATCTCCTCTCATGTTGGCAACATTAAATGCTCTCTCTTGATGATTTATTGAGATTTCTTGGGTCTAGACATACATGCAATGCTCCATTTGTCTTTTGCACATGACCAGTGAGCTCACCTAATCAGTTGGTTTTTTCAATTTTCTGTATGACATTTAATCCATTCCACACTTGCTAGCTTTTGTTTGACTTTGCCTCTAAGTGCAAACAGAACCTTCCTGCATGCATTAATAATAGGAGCTACTGTCTCATCTACGTGAATGCTGTGTACACCAGGTAAACTCCTCAAAGACATCTGCATACATTTCCACGAGTGTTAAGTGATCATCTTTGGTCTTTGAAGCCACTACAAAAACTTTTTCAGCAGGTTGAGCTTTTCACATGCACTCAGACCTAATACTGGCTGCACTCTCTTTTCTACAATCAGTAGCTGTGCCTTTAGATGGTATCCCTTGTGCCTGAAGTTCCCTGTAAATGGTAGGGCATTGAAGAATGCAGTAGAACAGAGTGATCTAGGAATAATGGTGCATAGTTCCCTGAAGGTGGAATCTCATGTGGATAGGGTGGTGAAGAAAGCTTTTGGTATGCTGGCCTTTATAAATCAGAGCATTGAGTGTAGGAGTTGGGATGTAATGTTAAAATTATACAAGGCATTGGTAAGGCCAAATTTGGAGTATTGTGTACGGTTCTGGTCACTGAATTGTAGAAAAAATGGCAACAAAATAGAGAGAGTACAGAGGAGATTTACTAGAATGTTACCTGGGTTTCAGTACTTAAGTTACAGAGAAAGGTTGAACAAGTTAGGTCTTTATTCTTTGGAGTGTAGAAGGTTGAGGGGGGACTTGATAGAGGTATTTAAAATTATGAGGGGTATAGATAGAGTTGACGTGGATAGGCTTTTTCCATTGAGAGTAGGGGAGATTCAAACAAGAGGACATGAGTTGAGAGTTAGGTGGCAAAAGTTTAGGGGAAACACGAGAGGGAACTTCTTTACTCAGAGAGTGGTAGCTGTATGGAACGAGCTTCCAGTAGAAGTGGTAGAGGCAGGTTTGATACTGTCATTTAAAAAAAATTGGATAGGTATATGGACAGGAAAGGAATGGAGGGTTATGGGTTGAGTGCAGATAGGTGGGATTAGTTGAGAGTAAGCGTTTGGCACAGACTAGAAGGACCGAGATGGCCTGTTTCTGTGCTGTAATTGTTATATGGTTATATAGTTATATGGTAAAGCTCTATTTTATTGGAACAACCTCTCCAGTGCATTCTGTCACTTTAAAATTCACTGAGTAAATCTTGCTATTTACTTTGAGAGTCTTGTAATCATGCACAGATTCACCTGGTGTCAAGCTTGAACAGAATTTCCCTCTCATTCACAGTCACTGGACCAATCCATTCTATTTCACCAGCACCAGCAGTCTGTAGAGAATCCACAAAGACTTCCTCCATTTACTTCGACCATGTGCACATTCCTCTTGGTAGCCTCAGCTTTGCAGCACTTTGTGAAATGATTGCTCTTCTCACACTTACTGCAGAACTTTCCATCAGTAGAATAGGTCTTCGGGATGTGCCTACCTCCACATTTTCTGCATTTACTGTTTGAGCCAACCTCTTTGTCTTGCTGTTGCTTTGGGACATGCCCTGTGCTATGCCCATCTGTTTTTACAGCCTGCTCTGTAGCTTCTGCCCTGTGCAGCTCCTTTCTTGTGATCACATGGTCTCTGCAACCCATTACATATGCACAGCCTTTTCCAGCGTAAATCTATTTCACGGAGCAATCTTTCTCGGAGCCCATTATTTGGAGTTCCGCAAACTATTTTGTCTTAACTGGTGAGTCTCTCAAATCTCCACACTCATGAGACTTACTCAGTGTGTGAACCTCAGCTAAGCATTGGTCAAAGCTAACACCTTGTTTCTGGTCACAGTCTTTCAAATGCCATGTTTTAACTTGGGGCAAAATACTACTCAAATTTTGTCACCAGAGTGGCCAATGTCTGGGCTCGCACCAATTTGAAAGCTGTTATAGATGTTCAAAGCACCTTCATCAGTTTCAGGTAGAAAGATTGATGCTTGCTAAATGCAGTATATATTTGATGCACCATCAATAACTCACACTGAGACGTAAGGCGAGATATCGGCTTTTATTGACTGGAAGAAGGAACCAGGAGTGAGTGTCCATCATACTATGACCTGGAGACTGAGGCCGAGCGTCAGGCCTCAGATCGCCTTTATACAGGGGCCTGTGGGAGGAGCCACAGGAGCAGTCAGCAGGGGGCGTGTCCAGACAGGCACATAGTTCACCACAATATTGACTTGCTCTTTGAAGTATTTCCAGTTATCAGTTAAATTGCAGGTAAACTGCATAGGTGTGGAAAGACTTCACCTTGCCTGAATTTTCGGGCTCTCACCTGAATCTCTCTTGTTGAATTCAGTGAACAACTGCAGCTTCAGGACACAATGTGCTCTCTGTCTGGCAGCGTCTTTCTTAATCGCTTGCGGTACATGTACTCTCCGTGTTTAGTCCTCACGTTGACTTCTGACACAATGCTATACTGAGCACATACCTGCTGAATCTGTAGTCACCATTGTGGCTAGGAAGGATGCTGGTACTGACCATAAGATGTTACTTGAGCCACTTAACACCCGTCTACCGGGAGGTCTTGTAGTTATTCCCACGCTCGTTGACTCTTGCAGTCGTATAGTACCAGTACAGGTTTTAAACCTCTCTCCAAAAGATGTATGGCTCCCACAGATCTGGCTGGGTATCCTGTCAAAGGTAGATAGTAATGAGCAATGTGCTGTATGATTTCAATGGATCTCAACTGGCATTGAACAGGTGATAGCTGGTGGAAAAGAGGAATGTAGCAAACACGAGTTTAAGTCAATTCTAGACAAGCTTGATATTGGGGGTAGTGAAGAACAACATGCTCAGCTAAGAGCTTTACTGACTAAGTACCTGGATATCTTTGTTGCTGAAGATGAAGACCGCGGGTACACTGATAAGGACAAGCGTGAAATTCAGTTAATTGATAATGAGCCCTTTGATACACTCTTTCTACATTAAAACCTCTAAAACAGATAAAGGAATTAAAGACCTGAAAAAGAATTTGTTGTCCCAAGTGTGTTCTTTTTCCAGGCTACAAAATATAAACACACATAGTAACACATACAGTATTTCTTGTTGCTGCGATTAGCTTTGGTCAAAAGTGAACTCATTTTTCATCGATACTCTTTAACAGGAATTCTTCATGAATTCATTCCACACTTTCCATTACTCTCAGCAATGAACCTTCCTTTCCCAACTTGTTTGAGAAGATTACACTTAACACCAGGAAGAATAGAATTTGCAGTCTGGGTTCACTCTACAGATACTGACAGATATCGAGTAGGTGATGTCAGGAATTAAGAGGCTTGATGTGTTGGCCACTAGAGATGGGGAGATTCTGGCAGGCAATGTTTACTCATGCGAGGACTTGCACTGTGGTGAAAACTCACTCAGACTGTGAGCTGACTCATAGCCAAGTCTCAATTGGATCTTGGTTAAGCTGGTAGCTGGATTTGCAAATAGTGACTCACAAATGTGGAAGAGCAACTAGTGGAAATAAAGATTAGGTGGATGCAAGGTTCTTAGCAGGGTGCAGATGCTGCAGATTGAGATACAAACCATAAAGAGGATATGATGCAACATACACACAGAGCTGGAGGAACTCAGCAGGTCAGGCAACATCAATGGATGGAAATAAACAGCTGATATTTTGGGCCAAGACTCTTTATCACAACTCATCAAGGTCCTCGGCACAAAACGCTGACTGTTTATTTCCCTCCAGAGGTGCTGCCTGACCTGTTGCTCAAGATTTCTGGCATCTGCAAGATCTCTTGTGTCTGTGCAACAGAATATTATGATCTGAAATGCACCTCTTGAAAGAACAGCAAAAGTAAATTCATTAGTAATTCTTAAAAGGGAACTGCATATGTATTTCAACAGCACAATTGCCTAGGGAAAGAAGAAATTTGATTGGTGCTACAGTAGCAAAAAATGTCATTTTCCAGCCACATTGTACATTCTCACAGAGAATTTGAGGGGTCCAGCTCTTGCACGTGTAGCATGATCATCCCATGTGGGGTTGGTGGCCAGTGTAGCTCGAAGGACCAGAAGCGCCTATTCCAAGCTGTATCTCAATAAGTAAATAAATAGAAACAAACTGTGCCAATAAAAAATAATACGGAAAATGTGAGTTGTAGAGAGTCCCTAAATTGGGGCTGTAGGTTGTAGGCTTAGTTTAGATTAGTGGTGAAGGAAGTTATCCATGTCCATTCAGGAGCCTAATGATTGTATGGTAATAACTGTTTCTGAACCTGGTGAGATGGGACCTGAAGCTTCTATACCTGCCCAGTGGTAGTAGTGAGCAGAGAGCATGGCCTGGATGTTGGTGGTCTTTGATGATTGATCCTGCTTTCTTGTGGCAGTGCTCCCTGCCAATGGTGGAGAGGGTCGTTACTGTGATGAATTGGGCTGCATCCACCTCTTTCTGTGGCATTTTCCATTCCTGGGCATTGATGTTGTCATACCAGGCCATGATGCTACCAGTTACAATACTGCATCTGTAGAAATCTGTCAAGCTGAATCTTTGCAGACTCCTATGAAAACTGAAGTGTTGTCATGCCTTCTTCATTATGACACTTGAATTATGGTCCCAGAACGGATCCTCCAATATGTTAATGCCAAGGAATGTAAAGCTTCTGACCTTCTCCACCTCTGATCCCCTTAATGAGGATTGGCTTATGGACCTCTAGCTTCTTCTTCCAGGAGCTGATAATCATATCTTTCATTTTGCTGCGATTTAGTGAGAGATTGTTGTGGCACCATTCAACCAGATTTTCAGTTTCCCTCCCACAGAGGGATCAGAGGTGGAGTGAGTGAGCAGTTTCAAGTTCCTGGGTGTCAGGATCTCTGAGGATCTAACCTGGTCCCTACATATTGATGCAGTTGTAGAGAAGGCAAGACAGCGGCTATAGTTTTTTAGGAGTTTGAAGAGATTTGATATGTTAACAAATACACTCAATAACTTCTACAGATGTACCACAGAGAGCATTCTGACAGGCTGCATCACTGGTGGGGGCAGGACCGAAAGAAACAGCAGTGAGTTGTAAATTTAGTCAGCTCCATCTTGGGCACCAGCCTAAAAGTATCATCTTCAAGGAGAGGTGTCTCAGAAAGGCAGCATCCATTATTAAGGATCTCCAGCTCTCAGGCCATGCCCTCTTCTCACTGTTACCATTGGGTAGGAGATACAGAAGCCTGAAGGCACACACTCAGCGATTCAGGAACAGATTCTTCCCCTCTGTCATTTGATGCCTAAATGCACATTGAACCTGTGAACACAACCTCACTTTTTAAAACAATATATAATATTACTGTTTTTGCATGATTTTTAATCTATTCAATATTCATATAATTTTTAAGGTATACTGAATAAAATTTACATATTTATTTAATATTATTATTTTCTTCTATATTATGTATTGCATTGAACTGCTGCTACTAGGTTAACAAATTTCACATCACATGCCGGTGATAATAAACCTGATTCTGATGCCGATTTGTCACACTTCTGATTTGGCCAACAATAGTGGTGTTGTAGCGCCTCATTTCCTAGCGTATCCGAACCGACTCACAATTAGATAGCCTACGGGGGTTTGCGAGCACAGAGCTTTGGAGCCTCTTCGCCATGGGGGGCCGGTTGACAGAGGCTTAAAAGTGAGGCTGAAGTTTTCGAATAAAGTTTTTCCTTCGACTGCAGCTACCGACTCCGTGTCGTAATTTTAGCGCTGCTTGTAGCACACCGCTACAATTGGTGACCCCGACGGTCCAAACGATTTTTGGACCAGAAATGACCGACGCCGCCTCTGTTCATGTGGTTTCGTTGAAACTGCCGGGTTTCTGGACACAGCGCCCGGACCTATGGTTCCAGCAAGCCGAAGCCCAATTCCACGTTCGCCGGATCACCTCAGAAGACACCCGCTACTACTACGTGGTGGGCTCCCTCGACCAGGACACAGCTGCCCAGGTCGCGGAGTTCGTACAGTCGCCCCCGGCAGACGGCAAGTACACGGAATTCAAAGCCCTGCTCCTCAGGACTTTCGGACTCTCACGGCGCGAGCGGGCTGCCCGTTTACTGCACCTGGATGGCTTGGGCGACAGACCTCCATCGGCTTTAATGAATGAGATGTTGTCTCTGGCCGAGGGACACACAGGCCTCATGTTTGAGCAGGCATTCCTGGAGCAGCTGCCCGAGGACATACGCCTGCTGCTGTCCGACGCGGATTTCAGTGACCCCCGGAAGGTGGCAGCCCGGGCGGACTTGCTGTGGAACGCCAAAAAGGTGAGCGGGGCGTCCATCGCACAGATCTCCCAGCCACGCTCCCGGCAGCAAACCAGTCCAGGCCCGGCCGCAGAGCCCACTAACCCCCGGCCCAATGACCACTGGTGCTTCTACCACCAGCGGTGGGGCGCAGAAGCCCGCCATTGCCGCCCGCCCTGCAAGTTCCCGGGAAACGCCAGGGCCAGCCGCCGCTGATGGCTACGGCGGCTGGCCATCGGGATAGCCTCCTGTATGTGTGGGATAGAAGGTCGGGACGCCGGTTTTTGGTCGATACTGGGGCTGAGATCAGCGTTTTACCTCCGACGAGTTACGACACCCGCAGCAGGGCACCGGGTCCCCCCCTGAGGGCCGTGAATGGCAGCACAGTAAGGACCTATGGCACCCGTCAGGTGCAGCTACTGTTCGGCCCCAGCCAGTTCACGTGGGACTTCACACTGGCCGCCGTAGCCCAACCGCTTCTGGGTGCGGATTTTTTGCGAGCTCACAGCCTGCTGGTTGACCCGCCCAGGAAGAGACTGGTACACGCCGAGACCTTTCAGACGTTCTCCCTGGGCGCGGCCCAGTTGCCAGCCCCTCACCTCGGCTCCATCACGCTGTCCGACAACGATTTCACCAGGGTCCTGGCGGAGTTCCCATCGGTTCTGGCACCGCAGTTCACAGCAGCCATGCCCAGGCACGGCGTACAGCACCACATCCCGACACAGGGACCACCCCTCCATGCCCGTGCTCGGCGGCTTCCCCCGGACAAGCTCCGACTGGCGAAGGAGGAGTTCCAGAGAATGGAGGAATTGGGGATCATCCGGCGGTCCGACAGCCCCTGGGCTTCCCCCCTGCACATGGTGCCCAAAGCGAAGGGGGGCTGGAGACCGTGCGGCGACTACCGCAGGCTGAACGAGGCTACCACACCGGACCGCTACCCTGTGCCGCACATTCAGGACTTTGCGGCAAACCTGCACGGCGCCCGGATCTTCTCCAAGGTCGACCTTGTCCGAGGGTACCATCAAATCCCGATGCATCCTGACGACGTCCCCAAAACGGCTCTCATCACCCCGTTTGGCCTCTTCGAGTTCCTCCGCATGCCGTTCGGCCTGAAGAATGCCGCACAGATGTTCCAGCGGTTAATGGACGCGGTGGGACGGGACCTGGACTTCGCGTTCATCTATTTGGATGACATCCTCATAGCCAGCGGCAGTCGTCAGGAGCATCTGTCCCACCTCCGTCAACTCTGCGCCCGACTGAGTGAGTACGGTCTTACAATCAACCCTGCCAAATGCCAGTTCGGACTTGATACCATTGACTTCCTGGGCCACAGGATTACTAAAGACGGGGCAGCCCCTCTGCCCGCTAAGGTAGATGCGGTCCGCCACTTCCCCCGACCCACCACGATCAAAGGCCTTCAGGAATTCGTAGGTATGGTCAATTTCTACCGCCGCTTCCTCCCTTCAGCTGCCCGGATCATGCGCCCCCTGTTCGCCCTGATGTTGGGTCCAAGCAAGGACATTACCTGGGACGAGGAGTCCGCCGCCGCTTTCGTTCAAACGAAGGAAGCTTTGGCTGACGCCGCAATGCTAGTACATCCCAGAATGGACACCCCTACCGCCCTCACAGTGGACACATCAAACACGGCAGTCGGTGGGGTGCTGGAGCAGCTCATCGCAGGTCGCTGGCAACCCCTGGCGTTTTTCAGCAAACACCTGCGGCCACCCGAGCTCAAGTACAGTGCTTTTGACCGGGAACTGTTGGCGCTCTACCTGGCAATCCGGCATTTCAGGTACTTCCTAGAAGGTCGGCCCTTCACCGCGTTCACGGACCACAAACCGCTTACCTTTGCGTTTACGAAAGCATCCGACCCCTGGTCATCCCACCAGCAACGCCACCTGTCCTACATCTCTGAATACACAACGGATGTCCGGCACGTCTCGGGTAAGGACAATGTCGTGGCGGATGCGCTCTCTCGCCCTACCGTTCATGCCCTTTCCCAAGGGGTAGACTTTGAGGCACTGGCAGAGGCACAGCAGGTAGATGAGGAGATTCCGAGTTACAGGACTGCGGTCTCTGGTTTGCAGCTCCAGGAATTCCCCGTGGGCCCAGGTGAGAGGACCCTACTCTGTGACGTCGCCACCGGCCGGCCCCGTCCGGTCGTCCCCGCAGCCTGGCGGCGACGTGTTTTCGACTCCATTCATAACTTGGCGCATCCCTCCATCCGGACAACTGTCCGGCTGGTTTCCAGCAGGTTCGTTTGGCACGGTCTCCGCAAACAGGTCAGTGAATGGGCCAGAACGTGCATGCACTGCCAGACGGCCAAGGTTCAGCGGCACACCAAAGCCCCACCGCAGCAGTTCCATCCCGCCCACCGGCGTTTCGACCACATTCATGTGGATATCGTGGGCCCCCTGCCAGTGTCGCGCGGAGCGCGTTACCTCCTGACTATCGTGGACCGGTTCACAAGATGGCCAGAGGCGGTCCCGCTCACTGACACCACCTCCGAATCTTGCGCCCGAGCCCTGCTCGCCACCTGGATATCCCGCTTTGGTGTACCAGCCCACATTACCTCCGACAGAGGCGCCCAGTTCACCTCCAGCCTGTGGTCAGCTATGGCCAGCCTTTTGGGGACTCAGCTGCACCACACCACTGCCTACCACCCACAGTCGAACGGGCTAGTGGAGCGTTTCCACCGTCACCTGAAGTCGGCCCTCATGGCCCGCCTGCGGGGAGCCAACTGGGCGGACGAGCTTCCCTGGGTCCTTCTCGGCATCCGCACAGCACCCAAGGACGACCTGCACGCCTCGTCGGCCGAGTTGGTATACGGCGCGCCCCTGGCCGTCCCCGGGGAGTTCCTACCAGCCCCGAGGGGGCAAGAGGAAGAACCCGCTGCAGTCCTGGGCAGACTTCGCGAGAAGCTCGGTAACCTGGCCCCCATACCCACTTCACAGCATGGGCGGCACCCGACCTGCGTACCCAAAGACCTACGGAACTGTCAGTTTGTGTTTGTACGAAGGGGCGGGCATCGGCCACCGCTGCAGCGGCCATACGAGGGGCCGTTTACGGTGCTCCGGAACAACGGGTCCACGTTCGTGCTGGACGTTGGGGGGAAGGAGGAGGTTTTCACGGTGGACCGCCTCAAGCCGGCCCATGTGGACCTGGCGCAACCGGCCGAGTTTCCAGAGCCTCGGCGCAGAGGCCGACCTCCCAAGCAGGTTCTGGCCCAGGCTGTGGACATTGGGGGGTGTATCGCCGGTTCTGGGGGGGGGGTTATGTAGCGCCTCATTTCCTAGCGTATCCGAACCGACTCACAATTAGATAGCCTACGGGGGTTTGCGAGCACAGAGCTTTGGAGCCTCTTCGCCATGGGGGGCCGGTTGACAGAGGCTTAAAAGTGAGGCTGAAGTTTTCGAATAAAGTTTTTCCTTCGACTGCAGCTACCGACTCCGTGTCGTAATTTTAGCGCTGCTTGTAGCACACCGCTACAGTGTCATCAACAAACTTAACTACAGTATTGGAAATGTACTTAGGCAATGAATCACAAGTATAAAGTGAGTAGAGGAAGGGGATAAGCACACAGCCTTATGGTGCCCCTATGTTGATGTTGAGTGTGGAGAAGATGTTGTTTTCAATCCGTACTAACTGGGTCTGCCGGTGAGGAAATTGAGGATCCCCTTGCACAGAGAGACCCAGGTCTTGGAGTTTAGTTATCAGTTTGAGGAGATGATAGAGTTGCATGCTAACTATTCCCCATAGGGAATGATCTTCCCCTTCAAATATTAATCATTTTCCCTTCTTAAAATTGCTATTGAATTTGCTTTTGCTATCCTTTCAAGCAGTGTCAACTCCTGTGGAATTGGACGCAGTGTGAGTCAGCATCTTTATAATGAAAGGCTAGTAGGCTGCACAGATTAAATAAAAGCATAGGATGAATGATGGCAAAAACAGCTTGCCTGCTGCTCTCTCGGACAGGAAGTATTACAGGCTTCTACATCTAAAGAGGGAGTCAATATAAATATATTGACAACAACAAAATACTCCAGCAAAGAAAGTTAAAAAAATTCCTGTTACCAGACTTTAGCTGCTGCAGGAAGCCAAATTAAAGTTGACTGTCATTAATTCAACTTAATTAAAGGGATGTTGTTCAGTAAACATAAATTTAATAAAATTATTCCAGTAGCTGGTAGACTCCAGGATTACAAATCATCAAAATAAATAACGTCTATCAACTTAGCTCTAAATTAGACTGATTTGAGAGGATATGGTGATGAAAGGGAACAGGGGCATGCTACTAACAGGCCACACTGCCACTTTCATAGTTTCATGTCTGATAAAGGAGGCTCAACTTTATATATAAAATGACAATGGACAATGGTTGTTTAAATCTGGGCAGTGGTGTATGACCCGAATATGACATTGACTCTTAAATGCCGTATATTATTTATCCTATTGAATTCAACGGATTGGAAAATGAGCTGGATAGAAGACAGCTGATTGGATATAGCTTACAATTATGATTATTAACCCATCTGCTGGATGTTTGTTTGTCCCAGGTCTTAAGCAAAATCAGATCTAGGAAACAATTTAATTGTAAGTGATTCAGATGTAATTAGTACTTTCATATTTTCCAAAGCAGAATAAGAAAACCTGATTTTACATCTGTTTACAGTACAATTAAAATTTAAACATGTATTACCCTCATTTTTATCATATCTTTGATTAATCAATTTAATAAATAACAAATTAACTTCATTTAGAATCTCTTTCATTTTCTTAATTGAATGCCCACATTGTGAACTTTAGTTCAGATCAGGAATAGATTCCAAATGTATATGTAACATTCATAAACATACGTTTTCATGGTGGTTAGTCTTGAACAAGGCTCTAGTGATCAATGGAGTAATTATACTTCGGACTGAATTTTATGGCTGATTAGGCAATGGGTTCTTCCAAGAAAACAGCCTTTGTTGTTATGATGCCTTCTGTTGGTTTTGCAATGTAACCTTACATGTAATATTGTAATGCAGTAATATCATGAAATTCCCTGCTATTTCACAATCTCAGTTCCTGCATTTGCTACCATCTGTGGTAAGAATCAACAACAGGGAAAAAATAGGGAGAGAAATTAGGACTATTAGACCACGCAGTGATTAAACTGGTAATATGACAATGAGAGGAGATATCTTTCTCTCATTTTTGAATAAAGGATTAATGACCCTTTTTTGCATAGAACTTAATCCCAGCCAATCAAAGAGTGATTAGAATAGTTTTA
Source organism: Hypanus sabinus (assembly GCF_030144855.1). NCBI lineage: Eukaryota > Metazoa > Chordata > Chondrichthyes > Myliobatiformes > Dasyatidae > Hypanus > Hypanus sabinus. The sequence goes on along the minus strand of NC_082708.1, from coordinate 143,558,956 downwards.
TTATGAGCGATTTTGGGAACATAAATTTATTAGTGGGAATGATAGTAAGCTAGCCAATCACCGCACACCTGCAATAACACTCCTTTCACACTTCTCAGGCAGCTAATGAGCCACTTAAGCAGTATAAATGAGAGAGAGAGAGAAAGCATTCATCCAACAGTAATGGATCAGCATCAGGTTTGAAAGGTGGGTTTCATTGAGGCTGCAGAGGCAAAGACTATTTGGCAATATGTCACGAAATAAACTCAAGTTTAACTTCTTCAAGGAACTAGAAGTAGATTTCCAACAAATTCAGAACGCAGGAGTATCAACAAAACATTTAGCCTCTTAAGCCTGTTCTACTAAGTCAGCTAAATAGTGATGATCAGTTCTCTTGCCATTTTGACACCTTGGATCCATACTGCTTAAAGTTTTTCCCATCCTGATGAAGGGTCTTGGTCTGAAACACTGGCTATTTATTCCTCGCTATAGATGCTGCCTGACCTGCTAAGTTCCTCCAGCATTTTCTGTGTGTTGCTCTGGATTTTCAACATCTGCAGAATCTCTTGTGTTTCCTGACTTAATTTTCCTGAGATGGTGGAACTGAAGGAGAGAATTGCAGATTTTCACCAACCTTTATGCAAGTAACTATTCTCTATCACTGTTTTAATATTGCGTTAAGTCTTCTCTCACTGCTGTTTCGATTGACAGCAATTACATTCTGCAAGGTAAGTAAGTCCTTTGTTCAGGACATCAGAGAAAAAAATATTCTCTTTAATTAATAAATACCTGTCTTCAAGATGCCTGACTTCACATCGTATTATGGCTTGGCAAGATAGTTGCTTAAATTTAAATTAGCGTCATATTGTTGGAATGTTTCAAATTGTTTCATATAGCAAGTTATTTCCTGAAGTTAGCTTCCTGTTGCTAAGCTTGAGGATGTGTCAGCTTGTCAGATCCACGTGAACAATGAGCAGAGTAAACCACAGTAACTAGAGATTCTTAAGGTATTGCTCAAAGGGAGAATATCAGTTAGGTCAGACCACAAAGGACTCTGAAAAACAGCAAGAAAAATACAAAGGAACCTAAGTAGTTGTTGCTTGATGGTTATTTTAGCAAAAGCTGTACATTTATTGAGAACCTCATGGCCATGCATTACAAGAATACAGATTCAGATTAATTTATTGCCATATCCACAAGATTATAACATAAGACATAGGAGCAGAATTAAGCCAATCAGCCCATCGACTCTGCTTCACCATTCCATCATGGCTGATCCCAGATCCCATTCACCTGCCTTCTCACCATAACCCTTGATGCCCTGACCACTCAGGAAACCATCAATTTGCACTTTAACTATACCCACAGCCTTGGCCTCCTCAGCTGTCTGTGGCAGAGCATTCTACAGATTCACTACTCTCTGGCTAAAAAATGTCCTCCTTACCTCTGTTCTAAAGGGTCACCCCTCAAATTTGAGGCTGTGCCTTCTAGTTCTGGAAACTCCCACCATAGGAAACATCCTCTCCACACCCACCTTATCTGGTCCTTTCAACATTCAGTAGGTTTCAATGAGATTCCCCCCAATCCCCACAAATTCTTCTAAATTCCAGTGAGTACAGGCCCAAAACTGCCAAGTGCTCCTGATATATTAACCCTTCATTCTTGGGATCATCCCCATGAAACTCCCCTGGACTCTCTCCAAGGACAACACATCCTTTCTGATATATGGGGTCCAAAACTGTTGACAATACTTCAAGTGCAGCCAGACTACTGTTTTATAAAGGCTCAGCATTATCTCCTTGTTTTTTACATTCTATTTCCTTGAAATGAATACCAACATTGCATTCCCAATAGCAGTTTCAGTACTGACACCTGAGGAACACCTACCAGTCACCTGGCAGCCAACCAGAAAAGGCCTCCTTTATTCCCTCTCGCTACTGCCTTCCTGTCAGCCATTCCACTATCCATGTCAGCATCTTTCCTGTAACACCATAGGATTTTATCTTGTTCAGCAGCCTCATGTGTGGGCCTTATCAACTGCTTTCTGAAAATCAAAGTAAATGACATTCACTACCTCCCCTTCATCCATCCTGCTTGTTACTTCCTCAAAGAACTCTAGCAGGTTTGTCAGGCAAGACTTCCCTTCACAGAAGCCATTTTTATCATTAATCTCCAAGTACTCCAAAACCTCATCTTTAATAACGGACACCAACACTTTCCCAACCACTGAGGTTAGACTAACTGCCCTATAATTTCCTTTCTTTTGCCTTCCTCCCTTCTTAAAGTGTGAAGTGACATATCAACCAGGGTGCAAAGAAACTCCTTGCTTGTATAAGGTAGTGTACATGGTAAACATGAGGAAGCAACAACAAAACAACAGAATGATGCAAAGATTGCAGTTCAAACTGTGTAGTACAGAAAAGTATTGCTACAGTGACAAAAACAGAATTAATAATTAAAGGTAGAATTAAGAGTCTAAGAATGTAGCTGCACTATTATTCGAAGGAGATAAGATGTCAAAGGAGGATGGCTTCTTTGGGCTCATCTGCAAAACAGCTTTAACTTCTTCACTTTAATGTCTTTTTTTTCCTTTTCACGGTGGATGGGTCCGTGATCTACTTTGGTTCTTTACAGCAGTGGTTCCTGTTCCCGGAGCTCACTGACAGGCTATTTTTCAATGTCCCCAGGATGCACCCTGGAAGGTACGCACCTCTGGGCAGGCTGAGTCCATGCCGGTGTTGCCAACTGTGGTGTTGCAGGAGAGAACAGGCCAGAGCATCGCGGCAGTGGGTGCAGCCGTTGGAGACCTCTGTTCTCAGGCAATCCCACGCTCTCTTTCTTTCTCTCAATGGCGGGGGAGAGTTCGCTGCCGATTCTCGAGCTGGAGAAACTCGGAGTAAAAGCAACACGGTAGGCTGTAACAACTGTTTGCTTTGCCGGTCTCCTCTCTCGTTGTGCAAAGTTGATGCCTTGTTAGTGAGAGAGAGATCCTGTGGCATGTCGAACTATCGGGTGAACAATCGTTTTTGTTGGATTGCAGGTCACGGTCTCTCCTTGGGAGCTTTGCCATTGCTTGCTTGGTGGGTGGTGGAATGTGGGCTTTGATGCTTTCTGCTGAAATAAGTGGGTGAGGGTGAGGAGGGAGGGTTGATGCTTTGCTGCTACTGGTGTGAGTGAGGGGGAGGGGGCTTCAGTGTCCCAATATTTTCCTGTCGTTTGTTTTTGGGGGTTTCTTCTGTTTTAGTGCATTTTTGTGAAGAGTAAGAATTTCAGGTTGTATACTGTATACATTCTCTGATTTCAAATGGACCATTGAACCAGGAAGAAAATATGAAACAGCTGATTGATTCAGAAGTCTGATAGCAGTCCTGGAGCAATTTTTGTGTTTAGGACATATACATTTAGCAATTGCCTCTGGCTACCAGTCTTCTCATCTGAAAATGCATTGTAGACTTTCATTTGGAGTGCAGCAATGGGTGCCTAAAGGCCACCAATCCCAGACCAGACAATGCTGGTTAAAATTCATTTGGACGTCAGTGGTGTGGATAGAAGTCACGAAGTGTAAACGTTGTATGTAGTTTCAAAGAAAGCATTGTCCATACATTGTATATATGGAGCTGTCCTTTGATGTTTGGCACATAAAATATCGAGCCCCAAGTTGGATTCAGCCAGACCTTTCAACCGAAAGCATCTCTGAATGATGCCTGTTGTACCCGGTTTTGTCAAATAAAGAAGTGACTTTGTATCCAACAGTACTTTTTCCAGTGACTTCATTCATGCAGCAACAACAGTGTGCAAGTAACTGTCCTTAGGTTTCAAATTCTTGTATCTTCTCCCAGATGGTAGAAGAGAAAAGGAAATGGCCAGGGTGGCAAGTAGTCTTGATGAGACTTTTAGCCTTCCTGAAGCAATGCAGTATGAAGGTGAATTGCACAGAAGGAAGCTGTTTATAAGTGGCATCACCTGACATGTTACTGACTTGCTTGTTGCATCAGGCATCTCCTGTTCCACCTGTGGAGCCGTCCACAACCACAGAACCCACACAACTGGACTAGAAGCAAGTAATCTCAGGTCCTGAGGGACCTCCTTCAGAACAAACACCACAATGTATAAAGATACTCTGTTTTAATTCAAGCTATTGCAGACTAAAACCAAAACATATGCAGAATATGGTGTAATATAGAATCAATGGCAGACTTGCTTAAGGAATGTTTTAATATGTAGAAACCAACAATTCTACAATTATTAGGAAAGGGCCAACAAACTGTGAAGCCTTTTGGGGAGCAGTGCAAAAGTGGTTTTGGTATTTAAAACAATAGGGCAATTTTAAGGCACAACAGTCCACAAACAGGCAAATTATGTGGACCTCATGCAAGGTTAGGACATCCAGGAGCTCCCCTTTTTGTATTATCAGTCTCCAGCAGCATCCACTGAGGTTATTCAGCTGTGTTATGTCAAGGCGATCTTTGTGCAATTTGTATTTACCTGATATACGGTCTCCCATACTCAAATGGCTATGTTCAATACATCAAAGTCAAGGTAAGTATCAAGCCAATATACCTAACAATATAGGGAGTAGGAAGATCTGACACTTAATTACACCTACGCTTCATTGCATTTTCGGCTATCAACATCTCAGCTCTAATTTTAACACAGGATGCACCGCCAAATAGTCAGCAATACTTGGCCTAAGAATAGCTATTAGCATTCTCCACAAAATTCTAAACTGAACTGCTTAGAAGAGGGTAATTTATTACACAGATGCAGAACAGATCTGCTCACTGATAAAGCAGCAGTTGCTGAAAATGACAAGGAAGAAGGAGGAACACAATGATCTACGAGCTGTTAAATTATTGTCCTTTAATTCACACCACAGATGTGTACAATTCTGACTCAGACAAAGGAATGTGTTCACAGGAAAATGCTTCTCAACCTGGTTATAACTGAGGTACAACCAAATTAGGGTTATTATTGTGCCAGCACACATTCCCAATGCAAGGAGATGGAGCAGTTAAATGCTGATTAACTGAACTTCTCTATCCTGAATGATACTTGAGCTCTTTGACCGTCCAGGCAAACTGAATGTTCAACCATACTGAACCCAGAAGGGCAGCGGCCAGTAGATAAGGTTTTTATTAATTATCACACTCATCTTCACATTGCAGCTGCAGTGCTGATATAGTTAGTATAATTAGAGCAATAGTCTTTCTGAGATGGGCATCTAAAACTTTGACAAACTTCTATAGATGTGCGGTGGAGAAGGTATTGACTTACTACATCATAGCCTGGTATGTAAACATCAGTCTCTTTGAATGGAAAATCCTACAAAAAGTAGTTGGCCCAGTCCAACATGATTAAAGTCCTCCCCACCTTTGAGCACATCTACATGAAGAGTAGTTGCAGGAAAGCACAATGTTTCTCACCCTCTGCACGTCACCTCGGCTGAACAGACGAGCACTTTTAGTAAAAGACTAAGACAACTGTGCTGCTCCAAAGAGCACTAGAGACATCATTCTTACCCTAGGCCATTAGGAACTATAATGAGTCAACCTAAAGCCGGGGAAGTGATGACTTCCCCCCCACCCCCAAGTTAGACTGTTCAAAGTAACTTATTATTTATTCTTTTTTATTTCTTTTTTAATATTTGTATATCTGTGTACTTGTAATGCTACTCTGATACTGTAATTTCCTTTGGGATCAATAAAGTATCTATCTATCTATCTATCTATCATCCATCTTCAGGGACCCCCACCACCCAGGTAATGCTTCTTTCTTGCTGCTGTCATAAAGAATAATGTACAGGAGTCACACCACTAAGTCCAGAAACAATTACCTCTCAACCATCAGGTTCTTAAACCAAAGGGGTTAATTTCACTTAACTTCACTTGTCCCATTATTGAAATGTTTACATAACCTATGGACTCAATTTCAAGGACTCTTCATCTCATGTTCTTGATTTATATTGCTTATTTATTTATTATCATTTCTTTCCTTTTGTATTTGCACAGTTTGTTGGCTTTTGCACACTTACTGAACTCCCAAGTTCATGTGGTCTTTCATTGATTCTGTTATGGTTATTACTCAATTATGAATTTATTGAGTATGCCTGCAAGGTAAGCCTAGTAATTTCTAAGGTAGGGACATGCTCAGCACAACATTGTGGGCCAAAGGGCCTGTATTGTGTTGCAGGTTTTCTATGTTTTTATGTTTCTAAGAAAATGAATCTCAGGGTTGTATATGGTCAGATAAATGCACTTTGATAATAAACTTACTTTGAACTTTGTACTTTGAGATGGTAGATAACTCAGGAGAGTGGTGCTATTGAAGATGAGAAAGAGACCTAAATCTTCTACAGAAAAATATTATTTGCCATTTTTCTTTTTGAATACATACTGTACCTTCAATGTGTAGGAAATGGAAATGGCAGTATGGTGAATATCCCAATAACATTATTGTTTTGGGGCAAATCATCAGTGAAGATCAGCCAGTGTACAGGAGCAAGGTAAGACACCTGACTGAGTAGTATGGCAACAATAACCTCTCACTCAGCATCAATAAAGCTAGATTGTTAACTTCATGAAGGGGAAGGCGTGCAAACAGATGCTAGTCTACATTGGTGGATCAGTGATGGAGAGAGTGAGTCAGTAGCTTTAAATTCCTTGGTGTTAGCATATCGGATAACCTGTCCTGGGTCCAACACATGGAAGATGTACCAGAGTCTACTTTCTTAGAAGGTTAAAGAGTTTCTCATATAAACTTCTACGAGTGTATCTTGACTGGTTGCATCATGGTCTGGGGCGGCAATTCGAATATACAGGAACATAGGAAACTGCGGAATAGTTGACTCAGCCCAATACATCACTGCCTTGTCCCTTTCCACCACTGACACTGTCTACATGAATTGCTGCCTCAAGAAGACAACATTTATCATCAAGGTTTCCCAACATTCAGGCCATGGCATCTTCTCGCAGCTGCCATTGGGCAGAGGGTACAGAAGCCTGAAAATTCCAGGCACCATCAGGTTTAAGACAGCTACGTCCCTTCGATATTTGAGTCTTGAAACAACTTGCACAACCCTAATCACTATCTCAAGGCAAGGCAGAGTCAAGGTGGCCGGGCCCGGCCCTGAGAGCATATCGGCCCTGCGAGACCTGGGTCCAAGAATGAGGAATGAGCTGAGGTTTGGCTGATTTAAGTACCAGGCCAGATTGAAAAGGTCAGGGAGTCAGGGCCGGAGGCAAGGGATGGGCCAGTGTTCAGCTATCTGCTCAGTGAGGTTTACTCATCTCCTCACTAAACTGAGTCTGTGGCCTGCAACTAACAGGCTCCTGAATCAGCTGCAGTGTTGAATGTCTGCTCTGTGGCTGTGAATTCACTTCCGTGAACTTTTATTCTGAATGTCATTTGCTTACTTTATATTGTTTGCATGATCTGTTTTTTTTTTGCACATTAGGTGTTTGATGGTCCTTTCTAATTGGGTTCTATTTGTTTTTTTTGTTTTGAGGCTGCCTGTAAGGAGACAAATCTCAAGGCTGTATAAAGTGTACATACTTTGATAATAAATGTCCTTTGAATTTTGAATACAGCATCACTGAGACCCCTTTGCATGACAATGGACTTTTATTTGTTTAATTATGTTCTTTTTTATATTTTTATATAATTTATGTTTTTCATGTGTTATGTATCTGATGATAAGAGCCTGTGTGATGCTACTGCAAGTAAGTTCTTCAATGTACCTGTGCATATAGCAATAAACAAACTTGAGTGACTTTGATGCATAGCAAAATTGGAGCTTCCATTGAAGACTGGTGAAGGTGGTGTTTGACAGAATTAACATCAGTTAACTTCTTAATGGATTGTGAAGCACAATGCTCTAATGTCCCTTCTGAGTGCCCAGGGAACAACATGGTATAACATTGATCCCAGGAAAAAAATCTGCTGCAGCAATGTGTCATTCAGATTGCTGACTAGTTTTGCAGGTATTTGATGACTGGACGACACATGTCACAGTTGTCACGGTCTGAATCTGCTCACCTTCTGATGCCATGTCATGTTCAAACCACAAAAGCCAATGCAGTAGATAGTTTACCACGAGTTGTTGGTTCTGTGTGTTAAGTGCCTTCTTTCAACATGTTGCTCTAGACTATCCCCTACATCCTATTCTGTATAAATAGTAGTTGCTGTTGAATCTTCTCTCTGTTAGGTAGTTGGAATGAAAGGTACTTTACTTAACCAGTATGGTTAAAATCCTTGTTCAGTTTTGATAAGGACAAATTCAGAGCTCCGAATACTTTTCCACATCCTTAGCTTGTTTTTGTAATCCCTAATTATATTTCCAGTCACTATGCCTGAAGGTATGCAAGTGGAACAGGTTATGTCTGGTAGAAAAATAGGGTGGAGATCACTCTTTTGTGTGCCTTCTGTGATCTTTCATCCTGTAATTACTCAATACCCATGAGAGTTAACATTTCAATGATTCAGTGGCTGGTATTCAGGAAGAAGTCAGCAAATTGTTCATGTCTACCTGGTCCTTTTGAGAACCACTTTCAAGGAATTAAGGTCAAACGTGTTCTCTTCTGTTCTCTTCAGTAGTAGCCAGGCATATTCACCTCTGGTGCTGAGAAATTGGACCCAATTGCTATGTTTTTAATGCCTGGTCTATGCAAAAAAAAGTTTATCAGGAATTGGTTGGGAATTGCAGAACAATCCACACTTGCACAGTCAACTTTTTTTCCCTGCAGTAGATGCCCTGCTAATGATAGTACAAATGCATTTGATACTTGTTTCTGCCCAGACCAGCCTATTGTGGAGGCAGGAGGCTGCTACTTCATTCAATCTTAATTGAATAGTGACAGATCAGCATGAAAGCAGCCCTTGGCTCAACTTGATTGCACTGACCAATCTAAACTAATCCCATTTGCCTGTGTTAGGCTCGAAACAAATCCTATACATATGCCTGCCCAAATATCTTCTAAAAGTTGCTATTAGAATTTCCTCAACCACTTCCTCTGTAGCTTGTTCATGAAGAAGCTGCCCCTTAAGTTCCTTTTAAATATTTCCCATTTCACCTTAAACTATGCCCTCTAGCCTTTGATTTCCTTTCTCTGGGAAAAAGATACCATGTGAATTCACTCTACCGCTGCCCCTCATGATTTTATACAAGGTCAGATTGTGCTGCTTTGTTACTTGCTTCATGATTTAACAAGATTTTCTGAAGACTTCAGGAAACCTGACTGAGGTCCTTTAGAAATGACCAAAGGCTTCTCAAGCACCTTCAAATTCATTATGATCCTCCATTTAGCTGCTGAAATACACATCCCATGGGCATCACGTATCACTGGCTAAGTCATGCCTTTCTCAGGACAGTCTGTTCCCAGAGCACCTTCAGAGAAATCCACATCCTAACTGCATCTCTTTGATAAATATCATCTCAGCATGGTTAGGTTTTCTAAGGTTACAATTCTGTATGTTGTATTCCAGCAATTTTCTCACTCATAGACTGCACTCTCTGTCAATTCTATGGTCTTCCTGACTCCCGGCTCCCTCATCAGAAGATCTTGACAGTCACAGCAGATCTCTGAATGCCCACAACTTGCTGATTCAGATAAGTCAGTTAGGCACACGAGTCATGAAGGAATAAACTCTGAATACTTCATTTTTAGTGAGGAAAAGATGGCACCTTCAGCTTTGCCAGCATTTCTGCCTCTCCTGGTATGGGAACAACCTTTGTCTGCATTCATACACCCACATACACGCCTCTTAACAATGGGGATCCTTTCCTCAGCGGAGGAATTTCCATGTTCTCTGTCTTCAGGTGATTGTGGATCATCAGACAAGTTTCTGCTGATGAATGCCATATATTCAGAAGGTACCAATCATGAGTTTAATATCAATGGGAGTACCCATCATGTTTTCATCCTAAAGGGGAACTGCCAAATATTTTCCAGACCCTAAAGGGACAGAATTGTTTGATGAGGCCATTCAGCCCATTGTATCTGCTCCATCTCACTACTAGGACAAATGATTAGTTCCATCCCCAGCCCTTCTCCATAACCATGTAAATTTTTTCTCATGATACATTTATCCAATACTCTCTTGAATATGACAACCAAACATGCCTCCATCTGCAGGCCATGTGTTTCAGTTTCAACCACACTTCCCATTTGTATTATATCTGTCATATCTAGTTTTCAGATCTTCCAACAGAAACAGCTTTCCACTATCCACTCTATCCAGACCCCTCTTCACTACAGTAAGTAATCCTAGCTGCTGTAATCTGTCACTGTAACTGTGGTCCCTCATCCTAGTTCTTGTAAAACTTTCCTGAACCCTCTCAGGTGCCTAGGATAGAGGTTAGGGTAGAAGGATTCCCTTCTGCATCCCTGGATCCTCATGTCAGTATGCTCTCCAATACAGCTGCAAAGCGCTGCTACTATGGGAGATGCACAATCACCAGAGTTATTGTAGAAATTGCCATTGACTTTGCAAAACATTTCATTATTGAGAAATGTCTATTCTGATGGCTTGGGAGGGATATGGGCATCATTAGCAAGATCAGAATTTACTGCCAATCCTGAATTGTCCTGAACAGAATTGTTTGCCTGACGATTTCAGAATCATTTTTGCAGAGCTACGGATTCTTAGAGTAATTGGTTTATTATTATCACATGTACCAAGATACAATAAAAAGCTTTTGTTTGCATGCGATCGAAACAGCTCATTCTGTACATTAGTACATTAAGGTATAACAAAAGGACAATGAAACAGAACATAGAGTACAGTGTTAAGGTTACAGAGAGTGTGTGGTACATTGGGAAATCGTGAGTTATCTCTATCGTACAAGATGTCTGTTCAAGATTCTTATAACAGATATCGTTAAGCCTGGTAATACATGTTTTCAAGATTTTTAAAAACTCCTAGCTGATAGAAGAGGTGAAGATGTCCTAGATGAGAGGAGTCCTTGATTATGTTGGCTGCATCCCAAGGCAGAGCAATGCAGACAGAGTCAATGGAGAGGAGGCTGGTTTTAATGATAGACTGGGCTGCATTGACAATTCACTGCAATTTCTTGTGTTGTTTGCAGAGCAATTGCTATACCAAGCTGCGATGAAACCAGATGTGATGCTCTCTATGGCATACAGTATCTATAAAACTTGGTCGCTGGGGACATGCCAGATTTCATTAGCCTTCTAAGGAAGTTGAGCTGCTCGTGGTCAATAGCACTATAGCATCTACTTGGCTGAACCAGGACAAGTTATCGGTGATATTTACACATAGGTCTGCTACTCATATTTTTTTCTCGAAAGCAATCACTTCCTTCAACTTCCTTTTTGGAGATGAGCTTTTGAACCAGCTGTACAACCTGGCGTTTTTGCAATATGAACTTAAGTCTTGAAGGTGTATGACGGTCTTGGTGTGGCTTGCATGGGCTGAATCGAGATGGTGGTGTCTGGGCCCAAGGGAGAGGCAGATCCTCAAGAAGGCAATGTTTTTTTTATCAAAGAACCCCACCATCTGGGTTGGACTATCTTCACTCAGCTACCATTGGGCAGAGGTATAGAAGCCTAAAGTCTCACAGCAACAGGTTCAAAAACAGCTTCTTCCCTTCAACCATTCAGTCCTTGAACCAGCCTGTACAACCCTAATCACTGTTTCAGTAGAACAAAACTTTGACCATTTTGCGCAACTCTAGACTCTTCTGTTTGAATTGTATAATGATCTTAATAATAATTGTATGATAATTCTTACATATATATGTATAATTTATGTTTTTCTTGTGAATCTTGTGTTTCTGGTACTGTGTCAGTGATGCTGCTATGAGTAAGTTTTTCACCACCCTTACACATCCTTGTGCATTTGACAATAAAATGGATTTTGACTTTGTATAATGACAACTGAATTTGCAAAGATGGAAGCATCTTCACCATCTGATAAACCATTTGGAAAAATCCCTGCTATTAATGACTTCATCCAACTATCTCTCTCATGTGGTATATCAGCAGTCCTCTCTAGCTTTTAAACTTTCTTTTAAAATACATCTCCACCTATATTAACACTGCCTCACATTAAACAAAATATCCTGGTTCTTTGTATAATACAAGATAAGTGCAACAGATTTGACTTCTGTATATCTGTGCTAACCTGATAGGTGAATCTGCTTGACTGAAATGCTGTGGACTCTAATCTTGCTGTTAATTTATTTGCTCCAAAGTGCTGGGAATGAGAGGTGACAGGTTGCTTTATGTCTGGCAGAGGGTTATGGGATTGATTTGACCCACAACCCCAGCAAAATTAACCCTTGTTTTCATCTCTTCCTTGGCCTTTGGCTAATTGCCACTTTGTGTTAAAGAACACATACAGTTCCCAATTAGTCAAATATTATGTAAAACCTAATTAAATTAACTCCTTTTCAATTCAACAAATGTAGGTCCTTTGCATCCCCATTCATTCTGCTGCAGATGACTGAAACAGTCAAAAATTCCTTTAAATAACAGAAGCAACCTTTAAGAGTCTCATCTGTACATTAATTTCTGCCCTTTAAAGACAAGACTTTGCTATTGTCTTGTGTAACTGAGGCTGGTAGATTATTGGGACTACACAATAAAAGAAAGAACTTACATTTTGATAGTTCCTTTCAAATACTTATGATGATGCAAAGAATATTATAGAAAAATTAATTATGTTTGTACTGCAGTGGTGTTTCAAATGTACAAACTAATTAGCAAACAAAAATATCACATTAATTGCACTGAGATGATTAATGGGTAAATTGTTGAGAGGTAAATAATTGCCTAGTCCTCTTGGACCAGTACCATACGATCTTTCATGTCCATCCAAAAGAGCTCAGTTTAACATCTCATCTATAAGACAGAACAGATGTTAGCACCATGTCCCTTAATAATAAAGTGAATTGTCAAAAGCTGAAGTCTTCATGTTTAATCTTGCAATCATTAGGTATCAATCCTCCATGTCGGGCCTCAGGAAATGCTACAAATAAACCCCAAATTAGGTAAACGTGTTCCAGCCCCCTTGCTCAACCCTCCTGCTGTTAGGACTCTGGGGCTGGAAAGGCTACACTGTGATTTAATGTATAATCAGAGTAATATAGCAGAGGAGCAGTCTCTTCAATCCAACACATCTATAGCCATACAAAAATGGAAAGTATAGAACTGAAAAGGACCTTCAGCCATTTTGAGTCCATGCTGAGCTACAAGCTTGCATTTTTATGCTAATCCTACCTTTAATTATTTTATTCTCCCCAGGGTCCCATCAAATCCTTTCATTTCTTACCGCTTACCTACAGACTGGGTTCAACTCACAGTGGTCAATTAACCTAATTGCCTGCAACTTTTTGAGATGCACCATGAAACCAGACCAGTTGGAGGACCTCCATGTAGTCACAGGGAAAACATGTAAACTCCACACTGACAGTGACAGAGGTCAAGATTGAGCCCAGATTGCTGGAGATGTTGAAGTTCAGGTTTAATTGCCATTCAATCATGAATGAATACCTACGAATACAGCCAAACTAAACAGTGTTCCTCCACGGCCACTGTGCGAAACATCAAACCAACAGTCATACACAGCATGAGCCACATATAGCACATATAAGATAGCAGTGAGCATACAATTATAGAAAAAATATCACCCAAGTCCCAGAGTCTATGAATGTTGTCAGCAAGATTAAGCCCTCAGCAGACTGCAGACAAATGCAATCTGGCTTGTCTTCCACTGAGCAAACACTGGAGAGCAGCATCAATGACAGCACACATGACACGCTACACAAGTCAAGTCACCTTTATTGTCATTTCAACCATAACTGCTGGTACAGTACACAGTAAAAACAAAACAACATTCCTCCAGGACCACGGTGCTACATGAAACAACACAAAACTACGTTAGACTTCAGACCTACACAGGACCACATAAAGTTCACCAAACCGTGCAAGACAGTACAATAATTAATAAATAAGACAATAGGCACAGTAAAGGGCAATATACAATATAATAATAAATTATGTAAATGTAAACAATGTTTTAGCAGGAATTGAGAAAGAAATGAGCAAAAATTGCAAAGGGAGTGGAGTGGTTTTGGGGCGGGAGTGTGTGTGCGTGTGTGTTGTGTAGTGTAGTGTAGTATGTAGGCTGCTGTCAGACAGGACTCTGGGAATTGAGCAGTCTAATGGCCTGGGGGGAAAAACTGTTACACAGTCTGGTCGTGAAAGCCCGAATGCTTAGGTACCTTTTGCCAGATGGAAGGAGGGAGAAGAGTTTGTATGAGGGGTGTGTGCGGTCCTTCACAATGCTGTTAGCTTTGTAGATGCAGCGTGTGGTGTAAATGTCTGTAATAGTGGGAAGAGAGACCCCGATGATCCCTTCAGCTGACCTCACTATCTGCTGGAGGTCTTATGATCCAAGATGGTGTAATTTCCGAACCAGCCAGTGATGCGGCTGCTCAGGATACTCTTGATACATCCTCTGTAGAATGTGATGAGGATGGGGGGTGGGAGATGGACTTTCCTCAGCCTTTGCAGAAAGTAGAGATGCTGCTGGGCTTTCTTTGCTATGGAGCTCATGTTGAGGGACCAGGTGAGATTCTCCGTCAGGTGAACACCAAGAAATTTGGTGCTCTTAATGATCTCTATGGAGGAGCCGTCGATGTTCAGCAGAGAGTGGTTGCTCCGTACCCTCCTGAAGTCAAGAACCATCCCTTTTGTTTTGTTCACATTCAGAGACAGGTTGTTGGCTCTGCACCAGTCCATTAGCCGCTTCACCTCCTCTCTGTAAGCTGACTCGTTGTTCTTGCTGATGAGACCCACCACGGTCGTGTCATCGGCGAACTTGATGATATGGTTCGAGCTGTGTGTTGCAGTACAGTCATGGGTCAGCAGAGTGAACAGCAGTGGACTGAGCACACAGCCCTGGGGGGGCCCCGTGCTCAGTGTGATGGTGTTGGAGATGCTGCCTCAGATCTGGACTGACTGAGGTTTCCCAGTCAGGACGTCTGGAATCCAGTTGCAGAGGGAGGTGTTCAGGCCCAGCAGGCTCAGCTTTCCAATCAGGTGCTGACTCTAAGCAATGACTCTGAATCCTCTGTGCATGCCATCATGCTTAGTCTGTGCTACAACTGAGGCTGTGCAGCTTCCTTGCTGTTGGTCCCCCCCTCCCCCCCCAATAAACTAGTGAACCAGCCTTGAAGCATTTCACATTAACTGTGTCCAATAGGGTCTTGTGGTCACAAGAAAAATGTCTAAACAATCGCTCACTGTTAGATTGCATGCTGCTTTCACACACCGACTCTGATGCCTCTCAGTAGCAGGCAGCACAGTTCACACCAGGTCCGGTTCTCCAACACAAGCAGCTCGCCAAAGGGATAGACTTGCAGTATTTATATTTCTTAAAGTCCAGGAGTATGTTGCGATCGTAAAAATGATGTTTAAAAAAGACAATAACACCATTTTGGTTGGCCTCATAGAGGCTGCCACATCCATGCAGGCCACCATCTTGCACTGAATCTATCAGCTGAGCCACTGTGATGCCCTGCACAATTGTGCAGCAATGGACCCATGCCTTGGTAACTCAGTTGCTGTTTGACGGTAGTTACTTCCTAAATGTAGTGAGAGAACCCATTTCCACCGCTTATTCAAACAATGTGTTCCAGGTTATTCATGGAAATCAAACCCACTTATGCAACCTTTCCCCGTAACTGAAATTCTCCAATTCAGCCAACATCAGGGTGAATCCCCTAAGCGTCCTCTCCAGTGTAAATCACGTCCTGCATAGAGTGTGGTGAGAGAAATACACACAGTTCTCCAGCTTTAGCCTAGCCAATGTTTTATTAACTGTAGCATAACATACCTACTCCTATGCCCTGGCTAATAAAAGTAAGCATCCCGTTTCTCTGCTCAACAAAAGCAAAAGGAAAGCTGTTCGAGGAGCTCAGTGGATCAAGTAACATCTGTGGAGGGAAATGGACAGATGGCAGATGCTGCCTTTCCTGCTGAGTTACTCCAGAAACTTCCTATTTTTCCTTCGGATTCCAGCATCTGCTGGCTTTCGTGTCTGACTTCTCAAACACATTGGTATTTTCAGGATCCCTGGACATGTACACCACAGTCCTTCAATTCCAAGAGCCTTACTGTTCTTTGTGTATGTCCTAGTTTTCCTCCCAAAATGCATCATCTCACCATTATCAGGATTAAACTTCATCTGCCATCTCTCTGTTCATCCTATCGACCCATCAAGATCAAGTCAAGTCAAGTCACTTTTTATTGTCATTTCAACCATAACTGCTGGTACAGTACATAGTAAAAACGAGACAATGTTTTTTGGGACCATGGTGCTACATGAAGCAATACAAAAACTACACTGAACTGCGTAAAAACAACACAGAAAAGACTACACTAGACTACAGTCCTACACAGTACTGCATAAAGTGCACAAAACAGTGCAGACATTACAATAAATAATAAACAAAACAAGATCACTATAGCCTAAGGCTACCTTCTTCACTATCAACAACACAACTACCTTTTGGCTGGTCGCGATGGGGAGTAAATGAGGAATAATGTTATGAGTAATGTTACCGAAGGATGTAACACTTGCTTCATTTGCTTTGTTGCATCGAAATTTTTTATTGAATATGCATGTGTAGGATGAATATTCACCATAATAATGTTACTTGATTGCAACATAAATGTGATAAATATTATGCACTATTCTTCAATCATAATGATATTGGATGCAAACTGCTAAGAAAAAAAGAATATTGTATATTTCTGTAAGGGGTGAAATAGCTTTCTTATAATTTCTCTATCTACCTAAGAAATGCTCAGGGATTTTGCTTCTTATAATTCCTTCATATTCTCCAGCCATTCCACACTACTGAAATCGTAGGCATACAGTAGAAATGTACACTTTAAGGTGAAAAATGATGTAAAAAACTAGCCCCATTTGCAAACTCAGTGCATTGATATAATTTATGTGTGATAATCTCATTATGTTATACTTATCAGTGCTGCACAAAAGGATGAAACATTCTCAGTAAAGAGAACTGTGTGTGTGAAAAAGTCATGCGTTTGAAATGAAAATGAAAACATTGGAACTATTCAGCAGGCCAGGTCATATCTGTGGAAATTCTCAGAGAATTAAGGTGTCACATGAATTGTTGTTCACCTGAGCTTTTTCCGCATCAGAGTGTGTTATTTTTAATTTTTTACTAAGATTCCACACAGATTCGGCCTTCTGGCCCTTTGACCTGCACTGCTCAGCAATCCCTGATCTAACCCTCGCCTAATCATGGGGCAATTAACCTACCAGCCTAACAACTGGCACCTCTTTGGACTCTGGGAGGAAACCAGAGCACCTGGAGGAAACCCACGCAGTTATGGGAGGGAACGTACAAACCCGTACACGCAGCAGTGGGAATTGAACCTGGGTCGTTGGTACTGTTAAGCACTGTGCTCTACTCTAACATGCAACTTACTTTGCAAGAGTTTGAAGATGGTCAAAAGTGAGCAGGTGTATGGTGTTCTGTACATGAAAAGGAAATACTTTAATACTGACTACTGTTGAAAATCACTTCTTTAAATAGTGATACAAAGCATATCACACACAGTGTGTAAGTGTGAATATCTACTCACATATACATGTGTGAAGTCTAATGAGGTGGGATTTCAATAAGGATGAGTACATTTTCAGCTGAAAAGCAAAGGTTTTGTGAGTTGTACTTTTCAGAATCAATGTTTTAATCAGGATAAAAATACACATCTCTTATTAATTTTTTTCAAGGATTTAATCTGTGTTTGTTATCCTTGGTAATATGTTAATCTAACAAAAAAATCCATGAAAACCTGACCTGAAAAACAAAATCCTGAATGGACATAGGCCAAGAACTGAGTATATCCATCAAATGGTGAAGGATTTTAATTTGTATTTATTGAATAAGGACGTTAGAGTGGCTTCTAATAGCTATGATCTGCTCTTTTATTTAAACGTCCAAGCTGTTAGTATGATCTAATTATTATTCAAGCCACTCGCAACATCTTAAGTGTTTCATTTTATCTTGTCTAAAAAATGAACAGCAAGTTTTCAAAAGCCTATATTTTTCATTTGCTTTTAAATTTAGCTGCAATTAATCTGCCCAATTTGATTAAAAACTGCACAAATTAAACAATAAAGGACTGTCTAATGATGAATTAATTATGAAAAGTAGAAGGAGAGCTAGGCTGAACAAATGCAATAAGTTATGGCTCGAGGCATGATGTGTCAGGATCTGGGGGAGACAAAGGGCTTCTTCCTCCATGTGTGCCTATGCTGATAGGACTCATCACAGATCAGTAGATCCAGAAGCCATAACAGTCCAGTAATTGAAACTGCCAAAATCAATAGCAGTGACAGCCTTAATTAAATTAAATATGTCTCTGATGAGCTCAAACAGCATGGCAGTGGACCACTTGACCCTTTCCCCAAGCAATTCTTGAGAGAATGCAGCATGCTGCTTGATGAATATTGCCCCTGAGGATATTCTGCACAATAACTGCTGGGGAGACCTCTCCAAGAGTTATGGCTTGCTTTTTGGAATGTAATTGTATTTTGGATTCAAGCAGTACTTTCATCCCTCCTCTCCCCGCCCCCCGCCCCCCACTAAACAGCTACACTTATATTCCACTGGGCTAAAACCAACTCGTGTAGGTTCTGTTTGACAAGGACAGCTCCTGAGATTTTCATTCATGATATTTTTGTGGCCTCTTCTAGCTTCAACATTTAATAAGTCAGGGAACACAGAACAATAAACATCAGGGCTTTGTCGCTGCTGCAGTCGTGTTTTTAACTTCCATAGAGTGTGAACGTGAATCCTCAAAATGTCACTGCCACTTTATTAACCTTGATTGCAGCTCAGAATTTTGTTCCGCACTGTGAGTCTATTTTTGTACCTTCTATTTATAATTTACTTTGTCTTTTTGTTCCATTGTTCTCTTTTTTTTTAGCCAGCCATGCAGAGTCATCATTTTAGAGCTCTGGGTTCACCTTGACTACATTTGATATTGACCTGTTGGATAACAAGGAATAAACAATGCCTTGAAATGTTGCCCGTCAGCACTAACAATCTCCCTCTTTAGAAAAAGCCCTTTGGAGATCAGAGATACTGATTATTGAACCAGATTCCAATTGAATGCTGGAGCTGTTGCTCTGACAACAATGAGGGAGATCAGCAAGGCAGCTGCTGGCAAGCTCGTTGATGTTTTATTTTGTCGTGAAAAGCAATGGAGATCTCTGCTTGGTTACCCAGAACGTGGCATCAATCTCTGCAGAGAGCTCCAGGAATAAGACAGCACTGAGTTTATATTGTGTTGGAGTGGGCCCATTACAGCAACATAGATTATTCTGAAATGCAAAGGCATCAAGAAACAATGTTATGTCTTTATGTTCTATGCGAAAAGTTATCACTACTTGTTTACATTACAGTTGGATCAATTTGTGCGCTGTGTTAAAGCTAATTTATCTTGCCATGTAATGGGGGCCTGCAACATCAGCCAGTTTGCTGATGTCCAACAGAGCAACAAAACTGTTTGGCTTGCTTCTTAAACCATAAAGAAGCAACAGTTGCCAGCTCACTTGTGTTGAGCGGTTTCTGTTTCCCATTACCATTTGTACTTTTGTGCGTTAGGCTAATCAAATACATACTCAGGGATGCAAACACTTCATTGCCATTCTACCCGGATAGCCTCAACAACTCTTCCTGTGCCTCAATGTGATACTCTAACAAAAGGCTAACAGAAGTTGCATGGGATCATTGTCAGGATGACAACTGTCAATTTCTCCTTTTCCTTAATAACAAGTAGTAAAAGTTTAGTTTACCACTTGGTAATCCCAGCTGGGAGAAATGATGCATTGAATATACAGTTTCTAAAATAAGTACCTGGCAATTTATTAATCCTTATTGAACTGTAGATTTCATCAAAAGCCTGATTAAAATTATTCATTACATTCTATTTACTTACCAAATAAAGAAAATAATGCATCATTGTAAGTTTAATTTTAAGCTCATTTTTATGTAGACAAGAATTGTGAAATTTCTTTCTTCCAATTTTCATGATCAATAATGGATTATTTATAATTCTATTCATCCAAACCATCATATTGTGGCGACCCATTTCCTGGCTATTCCGAACCGGCTCACAATTAGCCAGCGTTCCGGCTAAGGGAGATAGCCTACGGGCGTTTGTGAGTACGTGTCTTTTGGCGCATCCGCGCCCGGGGGGGGGGGGGGGGGTTGAGGGAGGCTTAAAAGCAAGGCTGTTGAGTTCGAAAAAAGTTATCTTTGACTGCAGTTTACCGACTCCGTGTCGTTATTTTAGCACTGCGTGTAGCACATCACTACAATTGGTGACCCCAACGATCCAAATGATTTTTGGACCAGCGATGACCGACGCCGCCTCTGTTCATGCGGTTTCGTTGAAACTGCCCGGTTTCTGGACGCCACAACCTCACCTATGGTTCCAGCAAGCAGAAGCCCAATTCCACGTTCGGCAGATAACCTCAGAGGACACCCGTTACTACTGCGTGGTGAGCTCCCTCGACCAGGACACAGCAGCCCAGGTCGCAGAGTTCGTTCAGTCTCCCCCGGCGGACGGCAAGTACACGGAATTCAAAGCCCTGCTCCTCAGGACTTTCGGACTCTCACAGCGCGAGCAGGCTGCCCGTTTACTGCACCTGGATGGCTTGGGAGACAGACCTCCATTGGCTTTAATGAATGAGATGTTGTCTCTGGCCGACAGACACACACCCTGCCTCATGTTTGAGCAGGCATTCCTAGAGCAGCTGCCCGAGGACATATGCTTGCTGCTGTCCGACGCGGATTTCAGTGACCCCCGGAAGGTGGCAGCCCGGGTGGACTTGCTGTGGAACGCCAAGAAGGTGAGTGGGGCGTCCATCGCACAGGTCACCCGGCCACGCTCCCAGCAGCAAACCAGTCCAGGCCTGGCCGCAGAGCCCGCTAACCCCAGAGGCAGGGGTGGGGAGCCCAACGAACAATGGTGCTTCTACCACCAGCGGTGGGGCGCAGAAGCCTGCCGTTGTCGCCCGCCCTGCAAGTTCCCGGGAAACGCCAGGGCCAGCTGCCGCTGATGGCTACGGCGGCTGGCCATCGGGATAGCCTCCTTTATGTGTGGGAAAAGTGGTCAGGACGCTGCTTTTTGGTCGACACCGGTGCCGAGATCAGCGTCTTACCTCCGACTAGTTACGACACCCACAGCAGGGCACCGGGTCCCCCCCTGAGGGCCGTGAACGGCAGCACAGTAAGGACCTATGGCACCCGTCAGGTGCAGCTACAGTTCGGCTCCAGCCAGTTCACGTGGGACTTCACACTGGCCACCGTAGCCCAACCGCTTCTGGGTGCAGATTTTTTGTGGGCTCACAGCCTACTGGTCGACCTGCCCAGGAAAAGACTGGTCCATGCCGAGACCTTTCAGACATTCTCCCTGGGTGCAGCCCAGTTGCCAGCCCCTCACCTCGGCTCCATCACGCTGTCCGACAACAACTTCACCAGGGTCCTGGCGGATTTCCCATCGGTTCTGGCACCACAGTTCACAGCGGCCATGCCCCAACACGGCGTACAGCACCACATCCCGACCCAGGGACCACCCCTCCACGCCCGTGCTCGGCGGCTTCCCCCGGACAAGCTCCAACTGGCAAAGGAGGAGTCCAAGAGGATGGAGGAATTGGGGATCGTCCGGCGGTCCGACAGCCCATGGGCCTCCCCCTGCACATGGTGCCCAAAGCGACAGGGGGCTGGAGACCGTGCGGCGACTAACGCAGGCTGAACGAGGCTACCACACTGGACCGCTGGCCTGTGCCACACATTCAGGACTTTGCAGCAAACCTGCACGGCGCACGGATCTTCTCCAAGGTAGACCTCGTCCGAGGGTACCATCAAATCCCGATGCATCCTCACGACGTCCCCAAAACGGCTCTCATCACCCCTTTCGGCCTTTTCGAGTTCCTCCGCATGCCGTTCGGCCTGAAGAA
Source organism: Hypanus sabinus (assembly GCF_030144855.1). Taxonomy (NCBI): domain Eukaryota; kingdom Metazoa; phylum Chordata; class Chondrichthyes; order Myliobatiformes; family Dasyatidae; genus Hypanus; species Hypanus sabinus. The sequence continues at coordinate 143,536,948 of NC_082708.1, read as the reverse complement.
TGCTGCACAGACGTTCCAACGGTTAATGGACGCGGTGGGACGCGGACCTGGACTTCGCGTTCATCTATTTGGACGACATCGTCATAGCCAGCAGCAGTCGTCAGGATCATCTGTCCCACTTCCGTCAACTCTATGCCTGGCTGAGTGACTACGGTCTAACGATCAACCTGGCCAAATGTCAGTTCGGGCTCGACACCATTGACTTCCTGGGCCACAGGATTACTAAAGACAGGGCATCCCCTCTGCCCGCTAAGGTAGATGCGGTCCGCCATTTCCCCCGACCCACCACGATCAAAGGCCTTCAGGAATTCGTAGGTATGGCCAATTTCTACCACCGCTTCCTCCTTTCAGCTGCCCGGATCATACGCCCCCTGTTCGCCCTGATGTCGGGTCCAGACAAGGACACTGCCTGGGACGAGGAGTCCGCCGCCACTTTCGTTCAAATGAAGGAAGCCTTGGCGAACGCCGCAATGCTAGTACATCCCAGAATGGACACCCCTACCGCCCTCACAGTGGACACATCTAACACGGCAGTTGGTGGGGTACTGGAGCAACTCATCGCAGGTCGCTGGCAGCCCCGGGCGTTTTTCAGCAAACACCTGCGGCCACCCGATTTCAAGTACAGTGCTTTCAACCGGAAACTGTTGGCGCTCTACCTGGCAACCCAGCATTTCAGGTACTTCCTAGAATGTCGTTCCTTCATCGCGTTCACGGACCACAAACCGCTTACCCTTGCGTTTACGAAAGCGTCCGACCCCTGGTCATCCCGCCAGCAGCGCAATCTGTCCTACATCTCTGAATACACAACGGATGTCCGGCACGTCTCGGGTAAGGACAATGTCATGGCGGATGCGCTCTCTCGCCCTACCGTTCATGCCCTTTCCCAAGGGGTAGACTTTGAGGCGCTGGCAGAGGCACAGCAGGCAGATGAGGAGATCCCAAGTTACAGAACCGCAGTCTCCAGTTTACAGCTCCAGGACCTCCCCATAGGCCCAGGTGAGAGGACCCTACTCTGTGACGTCGCCACCGGCCAGCCCCGTCCCGTCATCCTGGCACCTTGGCAGCGACGCGTTTTCGACTGTATTCATAACTTGGCGCACCCCTCCATCAGGACAACTGTCTGGATGGTAGCCAACAGGTTCGTTTGGCACGGACTCCACAAACAGGTCAGTGAATGGGCCAAAACGTGCATGCACTGCCAGAAGGCCAAGGTGCAGCTGCACACCAAAGCTCTGCCGCAGCAGTTCCACCCCACCCACTGGCGTTTTGACCACATTCATGTGGATATCGCGGGCCCCCTGCCAGTGTCGCGTGGAGCACGGCACCTCCTCACTATCGTGGACCGGTTCACAAGATGGCCGGAGGCGATCCCGCTCACCGACACCACCTCTGAATCTTGCGCCTGGGCACTGATCGCCATCTGGGTGTCCCGCTTTGGTGTACCAGCCCACATTACCTCCGACAGAGGCGCTCAGTTCACCTCCAGCCTGTGGTCAGCTATGGCCAGCCTTTTGGGGACTCAGCTGCACCACACAACTGCCTACCACCCACAGTCGAAAGGGCTAGTGGAGCGTTTCCACCGTCACCTGAAGTCGGCTCTCATGGCTCGCCTGCGAGGAGCTAACTGGGCGGACGAGCTTCCCTGGGTCCTACTCGGCATCCGCACGGCGCCCAAGGACGATCTGCATGCCTCGTCGGCCGAGTTGGTGTACGGCGCGCCCCTGGTCATCCCCGGGGAGTTCATACCAGCCCCAAGGGGGCAAGAGGAGGGACCCGCAGCAGTCCTGGGCCGACTACGTGAGAGGCTCGGTCACCTGGCCCCCGTACCCACTTCGCAGCATGGGCAGAACCCGACCTGCGTACCCAAAGACCTGCAGAACTGTAAGTTTGTGTTTGTACGAAGGGGCAGGCATTGGCCACCACTGCAACGGCCCTACGAGGGGCCGTTTACGGTGCTCCGGAACAACGGGTCCATGTTCGTGCTGGACGTTGGGGGGAGAGAGGAGGTTTTCACGGTGGACCGACTCAAACCGGCCCATGTGGACCTGGAGCAACCGGTCGAGTTTCCGGCACCACAGCGCAGAGGCCGACCTCCCAAACAGGTTCCGGCCCAGACTGTGGACATTGGGGGGTGTATTGCCGGTTCTGGGGGGGGGGTGTTATGTGACGACCCATTTCCTGGCACATCCGAACCGGCTCACAATTTGCCAGCGTTCCGGCTAAGGGAGATAGCCTACGGGGGTTTGTGAGTACGTGTCTTTTAGAGCATCCGCCCCCACGGGGGGGGGGGGGGGGGTTGAGGGAGGCTTAAAAGCAAGGCTGTGTAGTTTGAATAAAGTTATCTTTGACTGCAGTTTACCGACTCTGTGTCGTTATTTTAGCGCTGCATGTAGCACACCGCTACAATATCATCTTTATTGCCAGACAGCACTACCAGTTATTTCAAGGAGGACAAAAAACTGACAATGAGCCAAAGATAGAGAGAATGGGAATTGGGTGTCCAACAGCTTGGTTTTAAGGAAGGTTATGGGGAGGATAGTGAGGTCTAGAGAAGGAAATTCAGAGTGCAAAAGCCAGCGTTCAGTAAAGAAGATCCATCAAGACTCAGATGAAGATTATGGTAAATATGTAAGCAGATTTGATTTGAAGAATTTTCAGAGCATTAGAATTTATTGGGATTATACCGGATTCTCTCTAAATTCCACAGTATCTAACCACTTGGTCACTGTTGCTCTCAGCTCTGTGAGAAATGTTAGAGTCTATACTCACCAGATTTTCTCCTTTCTGGAGGCACCTTCCTTATTCTTCCTCTGTACCTCTGAGTCCCATTCCTCAAACATTTCCTCTTCCTTGTAACTCTCATTTACAAAGTTCCACCTATTCCTGAGCTTTCATTGCAAGGACTGTCTCCTTTCAAGCTCCCTTCTTTCACCACTTTTCACCATTCAGTGTTCTCTTTCTCCCATAGTCCCTATTCCCATCCCATCTGATCATGTGGATCTGCCAGAGAGGACTTTGTTTTTAAATCCTATGCAAAAATCATTAGCTTTGACTTTGTCACACTCACTCTGCTCAGCACTAAAGTGTAAAATCAGATTTCTGTACTTAAGCCTCTGGAGCAAGACATGAACCAAAAACGCAGTGGCACAGAGGCAGGGGTGCTGCCAAATGACATTGCACAGTACTAGGGAAGTGACTGAGTGATTATCTCAATGAGGTGGTACGTGCACAATAGGCTGACAGACCCCTTTCTGGATTATATCATTCTATAATTCCTTCTTTCTGCAAGGACTTTGAGAGGAAAACTTTGATAATTGATATATAGTTTGCAAGTTTAGAGAGATAAGGCTGGATTTTTTAATGGTGAGAATGACCCAAGGGTTAAGGATTATATCTAAAGAGTGTTGCCCATATGGAATGTCAGCTCAATTAAGGGACAGAAATAGGTGATTGGCCATCCTGGTGAACAGGAAAAGAGGAGGAATGAGTCAGCCACATGGAAGAGGAGAGAAACTAGATCTAAGTAAACCAATGCAAATTAGTTTAACAATACTTAATGTTCTTTAGATTATACACTATTTCCAGAGCCTAATATAAACTCCCAGGAACTTGGGACATTATGATCCTGAAATTCCTTGTGTCCTGCATTACCATAGGAAGTGCTGGGTTTAGGGCAGTTAATATCAGTCTGGCCTACTTCGAACCATTCCAGAATCTGAAAACCCATTTGGTAACATAGAGGAGAAGAGAGGGGTGGGCAACATCCTAATCTTTGGTACCTTTGGATGTCTACCATGAAACTCTTTCCATCTTGCTTCTACTATTTACAATTTCCACATTCCAACTGAGGGCGGATTTGATCTTGTAAGGGCGTATTCGGCAGTTAGGATAAATAGGAAATATTAATTTCATCAGCAACCAACCTTCAGATTTGAATATGGATTTCATATTGAATTTAAAATGCAGTCTGAACAACTTGACCCCTGGTGCCTGCATATGCATGAATGCAGCCTAGAGTCATTGGAGATTAACGTTCATTTTGCGTCTGAAGTGTGGGTGCAAAGGAGGAGGCATTTGAAAACTATACATTGTAACTATAGAATTGTCCTGCTGTTACCTTTGATCTTTAGCATATAAAATGTCATGTAATATTGAGTCAAGCAGGCTTCCTCTTCCAAGAGTGTCTTGAATAGCTGCATTTTGTCCTGAATAAACTTTTATCTGCACTAACGTCAGTGTCTCTCTGGTGACTTTGTTCATGTCACAACAGATCTCATCTAAACTCCAGTCCTCTTGTGTGACTTGTTAACCATTCAAGAATCAGGAATCCTGGGATCTAGTCTTCAAATGTGTCTTGCCTTCGTTAAATCACAAGTAATGTCACTCACTGCACTTTAATCTCTCCAGTCTGATCAGAGATACAGATATGAATGTGTTTAAACACTTCAACCATATATATTTTTCACTGCATAAGATATCTTCATGCACAGTCAGATCAGTTTCAAAAGAAGTATTTTGAGGATGATAACATTTACAATGCCATCAAGCAGAATCTGGCCAGAAGTCACATATTGAGGAACTGCAACTGCTGGGGACAATTTATTGTCTGGCATTCATTTGATTAATTACCCGATGAAATAATCCAGTCTCTTTTCCAAGGGACAGCCTGACCCTGTAAACAGCTCACTTTTTATGAGCAAAGACAGTTTACATTTTGGCCTGAACCAATTCACAATAAACAAGGGCTGTTTCCACTGACAGTCAAATTCGTTTCCAGAGGACAAATCATTAATGCAATTGGCAATGATGAAGTTTATTTACTTAGAGAGTTGCTATGATCTGGAAGGCACTGTCTGAAAGATCAGAGGAAGAGTCAAGAATAACTTTCTAAAGGGAATTGGGAATGCAACTTATTTATTATTTATTTATTTAGCTCTTACGGCGCAGAACAAGCCATTCCAGCCCAACAAGCCGCACTGCCAGGAATCCATCTACCTTAACAACAGCCTGATCACAGGACAACTTACACCAACCAAGTAACCTGCTAACCGGTAGGTCTTTGACTGTGGGAACAAACCAAAGCACCTGGAGGTAATCCATGTGGTTCATGTGGGGAACGTACAAACTGCTTCCAGTCAGCACTGGAAATGAACTCTAATTGCCTCGAGCTGTAATAGTGTTGTGCTAACTATGACATTAACTGTGATGCTGTACTTGAAAAGGAACAATTATCAGGCCTATGGAGAAAGAGGATGTGGGACCAGTTATGTTACTCCCTTAAAGAGATGACATCCCCAAAATAAGCCGGTTGGTCTCCTCTACACTATGAGTTATTAACTTGCCTCTATATGGAAAATGAAAAAGTTAAAGAAAAACATGATAGTTCCAGAATTTTATCATTAGGAAGAGGATAGAGAAGGTTGGTGATGAAACATATCAACTCCTGCAACAGAAGTGACTTGGATCCACTCCAGTTTGCCTACCAGTGCAACAGGTCCACAGCAGATGGCATCTCATTGGTTCTTCACTCAACCTGGAGCATCTGGACAGCAAAGATGCATACATCAGGATGCTCTTTAACGATACAGTTCAGCATTCAATACTGCCATCCCCTCAAGACTAACCTATAAGCTTCAAGGCCTTGGCTTCAATACCTTCTTGTGCAATTGGATCCTTAATTTCCTCACTTGCACACCCCAATCACTTTAGATTGGCAACAACATCTCCTCCCCAATCTCCATCAGCACAGGTGCACCACAGGGCTGTGTGCTTAGTCCCCTGCTCTAATCGCTTTAAACGTATAACTGTGTGGCTAAGCACAGCTCCAATGCCATATTCAGGTTTGCTGACAACACTAGAGTCAAGTTTGCTGACTCTGTGTTTAAGAAGGCATACAGTGCATTGGGCTTCATCAATCGTGGGATTGAGTTTAAGAGCCGGGAGGTAATATAACATCTATATAGGACCCTGGTCAGACCCCACTTGGAGTACTGTGCTCTGTTCTGGTCACCTCACTACAGGAAGGATGTGGAAACTATAGAAAGGGTGCAAAGGAGATTTACAAGGATACTGCCTGGATTGGGGAGCATGCCTTATGAGAATAGGCTGAGTGAACTCAGCCTTTTCTCCTTGGAACAGCAGGCAATGAGAGGTGACCTGATAGAGGTGTATAAGATGAAGACATTCTGGGGGTAGTCAGCGGCTTTTTCCCAGGGCTGAAGTGGCTAACATGAAAGGGCATAGTTTTAAGGTGTTTGGAAGAAGATACAGAGGAGATGTCGGGGTAAATTTTTTATGCAGAGAGCAGTGAGTGCATGGAATGGGCTGCCGGTAATGGTGGTGGAGGTGGATATGATAGGGTCTTTTAAGAGGCTCCTGGATAGGTACATGAAGCTTAGTAAAATAGAGGGCTATAGGTAACCCTGGGTAATTTCTAAAGTAAGTACATGTTCGACACAGCATTATAGGCCGAAGGGCCTGTATTGTGCTGTAGGTTTTCTGTAATTCTATGTTTTTAACCACTGTTGTAGGCTGAATCAAAGGTGGTGATGCATCAGCATGTAAGAGGGAAGTTGAAAAGCTGGCTGTGGTGCCACAGCAACAGTCTCTTACCCAATGTCAGTGAGAGCAACGAGCTGATTATTAACTTCAGGAAGAGGAAATCGGACGTCCATGAGCCAGACATCATTGGAGGATCAGAGGTGAAGAGGGTCAGCAACTTTTAATTCCTTGGTGTTTTCATTTCAGAGGACCTGTCCTGGGCCCAGCATACTAAGTCAATTATGAAGAAAGCATGGCAGTGCCTCTATTTTCATAGGAGTTTGCGAAGATTCAGCATGACATCTAAAGCTTTAACAACCTCCTATAGATGTGTGGTGGAGAGCATATTGACTGGCTGCATGGAAACAGCCTGGTATGGAAACAACAATGCCCCTGAACAGAAAATCCGACAAAAAGTAGCATATAAGTAGCAGCTCAGTCCTTCACAGGAAAAGTCCTCCCCATCATTAAGCACATCTACATTGAGCATTGTTGCAGGAAAACAGCATCTATTATCAGGCCCCCCACCCCACCACACAGATAATGCTCTTTTCTCACCGCCACCATCAGGAAGAAGGTACAGGAGCCTTAGGACTCACATCACCAGGTTTAGGAACAGTTATTACCGTTTAATCATCAGATTCTTGAACCAAAGGGGGTGAGTTCACTCCACTTCACTTGTCCTGTGACTGAACTATTTCCACAACTTATGGACTTGTCATCTCATGTTCACTATACTTATTGCTTATTTATTTATTATTATTATTTTCCTCTTTTTGTATTTGTACAGTTTGTTGTCTTAGCACACTGGGTGGTCTTTCAGTGATTTTACTATGCTTATTATCCTTTTATAGATTTATTGAGTATGGCCTCAAGAAACCACAATCTCAGGGTTGTATATGGTGACATGCTGTATGTACATACTTTGATAATAAAATTTATTTGAGCTTTGAAGTCCCTGTTATACATTCAGGATTGCAATTCCTTTGTGCCCTTCACATAAAGTTGGTGAGGAATGGAATACCCAAATGAACAACTTGAGGCAAGGTTGACCTCTGCCTCTGGTTCTGGTTCTCCATGATGAGTGCAGAGTTCTGCCTGAGCAACTTGCTGCACCTAACATCTGCTACACATTATGCTTGATTCAGTCTTCAGTACTGTTTTGCGCAACCACCATTACGTTAAATTAGGCATTATCCACGTTTTCCTTTCAGACAAGTGACCTTGCAAAACCAGACCTGGTAACTGTGGCTGAAAGCTTGCAAAGGATTAGCCATCAGAAGTCCACATTGATATGTTTGCTCTCTAGCAGACACTCTTGTTCAGTCTTGGGTTTACTATGCTCCAGGTTAACAAATAAGGTATTTCACCGCACCCCCCCCCCCGCCACAATTTGTCTTTCCTTTCAACAAGCAAGCCACATTAGGCTACCTTCTTTTAAAGGTGTTAACTTGACCCTTTATCATTCCATATCAATTATTGGGATTAATGCCAAAATGAAATGAAAGGAAATTCATGATCTGTTTCAGCATGTGAATGATTCGTGTCAGCCTCCACATAATCCACTACAAAAGGTTATTATCATGAACATTTCCCAAATCTGATCAGCTCACAATAGCTACTTCCCTCTGAAATGCCACACACCACAAATGAAATGCTGTATCTCCATTCTTGATACTTGCTTGGAAAAAGGTTCTTACCTGTGGAGAGTTCATTCATAACCTTAATCAGTTTAGCGAAGCCGCTTTCTTGACACAACAAGCTGCTGATCAAGTTTGGGTCAGCATAGTCCAAATATTAAACTTAAGTTCTTCTCAGTATAGATAACTTTATTACTGCATTGTTAATATCTTTCTTAGGGCTATTTGGGAGCTAGGGTATTAATTTCAATAGCAACCAGTCTTCAGATCTGAATATGGATTGTAGATTGAATTTAAAATGCAGCTCGCAGTAATTGTCTTCCTGGAGCTCCATTTTAGAGAAAATTGCAGACCAGGAAACACCCAATTGACCGGAGATGTCTGCATATGCCTAAATCCATCTCAGATTAACACTCATTTTGGGTGTGTTGGTGTGAAGACCTAGGTGTTTAAAAATATCTGCAACTCAAAGGAAGTATTATGAATGCATTGTAATTATATAAGTTGTCCTGCTGTTACCTTGTTCTTAACTTTGTTCTTCAACATATAAAATGTGATGTAATGTTGAGTCAGGAAGCCTCTTCTTCCAAGAGTGTCTCGAGTATGATGCGTGCTTGTGTGCTGATTAAAGATTGCCATATCGACAGTTTCAGTGACTCCTGGTGACTTCACTCACAATCACACCAATCTGCATGATTATTTTCTGGATTTTAACTTATGTCCCAACTTTGGACTTATTTACCTTAGCTCTTCTCTCACCAGTCACTTGAGCCACTTATCAGCCAGCATGTTGTACGATTGTTTTATTGAAATATAACATTGGTTTGCAGCATTGAATCAAACATAAAACCTAATTAGAACCTTACAGTAGACAAAATCAGATAAACTTGGGTGTACATTGAGATGACGTCAATCCTAATACAGCATCCAGTTCACTCTTCTGTTGCAAAACTGGTTCCGATTTGGCACTATGTGTGAGCCTGTATGAATGCTTGTTTGAGTGCAAGTTAAAGACATCAGCAATTACTTGCAAATACACTGGGGAATCAGTTAGAATGGCATCAAAGGATTCTGAAAACAATTGCTGAATGACTGGGACCCATTTTTGTTTAGTCCCAGATCAAGTGTGCCTTTTGCAAATTAGAAGATGGACATCTAGGAGCAACAGTAGGAGGAAAGCGTTCAACTATAAGTCTTCCTCCTCAAAAAATCAGAAGAAGAGGGGAAGTAGAGTCAGAATCAGGTTTAATTTCACCTGCATATGTTATAAAATTTGTTGACTTTGTGACAGCTGTACAAGGCAATACCTTTGTTCTTACTGTGAATTGCAGTAAATATACATATAAATAAAATAGCGAGAAGTGTTCATGAGTTCAATGTCCATTCAGAAATTGGCAAAGGACTGCAAATGCTGGCATCTGGAATAACAAAAAATTTCATAGGAACACAGCAGGTGGATTAGCATCGATGGGAGAAAAAGGGACTGTTGATGCTTTGTGTCAAAACCCTGCATCAGATGGGTGGGAATGCAGAAAGATGACTTGATTTATGCAAGAGTTTTGAATTACGGCCCTGGAGGTTACAGAAATCAAGTACCTATACAAACACGTTTGAGGAACAATACCATATACGTGTGCCAGAAGATGGATGTCAGTTACCCTGAAACTGATGGCTTCTGGAACAGCCCTGGAGGTGACAGCTGATATTAGTAGGATACAATATGGTGGCTCACATGGTGTGTAGACTTATCTTGCTCCAGTAAATTTGGTGACAAATTTGGACTCTGACTTGGCTACTCCAGGACATTGTTGTTTTAAGCCATTCCTGTGTAGCTTTGTCTTTATGCTTGGGGTCATTGTCTTGCTGAAAAGCAAATCCTCTCCCAAGCCACAGTTCTCTTGAAGACTGCATCAGTTAAGCTCTAGGATTTCCCTGTATTTTGCTGCATTCATTTTAACCTCTATCTTCATAAGCCTTCCAGGACCTGCTGCAGTGAAGCTTCCTTGCAGCATGATGTTGCCACCACCATGCTTCACAGTAGGGATGGTGAGACATACCACACAATCTTGATGATGTGTGGTGTTTGGCTTATGCCACAGTGTTTAGTCTGATGGCCAAAAAGCTCAGTTTCGTCCAGCTGACTTCAGAGTCTCCTTCATGCCTTCTGGGAAATTCTAGCCATGATTTCATGTGAGTTTTTTCAATAGTGGCTTTTACTTTGCCACTCTCTCATAAAGCTGCGACTGGTGAAACACCCAGGCATTCAGTTTTTGAGGATGGCCTGCTCTAGGCAGATTTAAAGCTTGTGCCATATTCTTTCCATTTCTTGATGATTGATTTAACTGTACTCCAAGCAATATTCAGTGACTTGGAAATTTCCTTGTATTCATCTCTTGACTGGTGCTTTTCAGTAATCTTTTCACGGAGTTGCTTGGAATGTTCTTTGTTTGCCAGGATACTGACTCACCAGCAGTTGGACCTTCCAGATACAGGTGTATTTTTACTGTAGTCAATTGAAGCACTTTGACTGCACACAGGTCTCCAAAAATAGATCTCCATTTAACTAATTATGTGACTTCTAAAACCAACTGGCTACACCATTGATGATTTGGTGTGTCATATTAAATGAGGTGAATACTTATGCAATCAATTATTTTGTGATTTATATTTATACATACTGTCCTTACACATCTCAAGAAGGATGCTTACATGAGAAAGCTGTTCTTGGACTGCAGTTTAGCATTCAACACCATAATTCCATCCAGGCTCGACAGGAAGCTCAGAGACCTTGGCATCGACCCTGCCTTGTGCAGCTAGATCCTGAACTTCCTGTCAGATCACCAGCAGGCTGTAAGAGTGGGCTCCCTCACCTCCAGCCCTCTGACTCTCAACGCAGTAGCCCCTCAGGGCTGTGTACTAAGTTCCCTCCTTTACCCTCTCTATACCCATGACTGTGTCACCACCCACAGCTCTAATCTGCTACGACACTACATTGATTGGCCTAATCACAAACCATTATGAGATGGCCTACAGGGAAGAAGTAATCTCTCTGACGCAGTGGTGTCAAGAAAACAACACCTCCCTCCATGTTGCAAAAACAAAGGAGCTGGTTGTGGATTACAGGAGAAATGGAGACAGGCTAACCCCTATTTACATTAATGGATCTGGGGTTGAGAGGGTAAACAGATATAAGTTTCTTGGCATCCACATTACCAAGGACCTCACGTGATCTGTACACATTGACTGTGTAGTGAAAAAGGCACAACAGCGCCTCTTTCACCTCAGACAGTTGAGGAAGTTTGGTATGGGCCTCCAAATCCTAAGAAATTTCTAAAGGGGCACAATTAAGTGCATCCTGACTGCATGCATCACTGCCTGGAATGGGAACTGTACCTTTCTTAATCGCAGGATTCTGCAGATAGTGCGGGCAGCCCAACTCATCTGTAGTTGTGAACTTCCCATAATTCAGGACACTTATAAAGACAGGTGTGAAAAAGGATCATTGGGGACCTGAGTCACCCCAATCACAATCTATTCCAGCTGCTACCATTCAGTAAACAGTACTGCAGCATAAAAGCCAGGACCAACAGGTCTCTCGGATAGCTTCTTCCAGCAGGCCATCAGACTGATTAACACGTTGATTTGTGTGTATTTCTATGTTACATTGACTGTTCTATTTATTATAAATTACTGTGATTGCACATTGGACAATTAGATGGAGATGTAGCATAAAGATTTTTATTCCTCATGTTTGTGAATGATGTAAGAAAGTCAATTCAATTCAATTAATTTACATCACTTTGTTGCGATCTGTTTTCACTTCCACACAAAAGAGTCCTTTTCTGTTGATCAGTGTCAAAAAAAGTCAAATTATATACACAGTGATTCAATGTTGTAAAACAATAAAACATGAAAATTTTCAAAGGGGAGTGAATACTTTTTATAGGCACTGTATATAGAGAATGGTGTGTGATTGAACAGATAGAGCCGGGAATAAAGATCCACCGTTCTTTGGAAGTGGCAACACAGGTAGATGGGATCATAAGAGAGCTTTTAGCAAATTGACCTTCATAAATCAGGGCATTATGTACAGTACCTGCAATGTTATGGGAAGTTGTTAAAAGACTTAGATGGTGCAAAATTTTGAGCACTGTGTGCAGTTTTGGTCACTTATCTACAGGAAAGATATCAAAAACTTAAAAGAGTACAGAGAAAATTTATAAGATGTTGCTGGAACTTGAGGACTTGACTTATAGGGAAATTTATTCAGTTGGGACTTTATTCCGAAGAATACAGGTGAAAAGAGGAGCAGAGGTGATAAAACATTTTGAGAATATGTGCCCCAATTGGTGATAATCTTCCAGCAAGGAAATTAATGTATTGCTCAAAGCAAAGTATCAAAATTACTAAATTGTAACATTTTATTAATCGGGTTATTTCATTGTATGTGAACAGTTGACCTAACATAGAAGGTAACTGTCACAAACATTTCCAAACCTGACCGACTCAATTCATTTTTGAGAAAGAAGTTTGTGGGTACATCATAACCTTTATGTGTTCCAAGAGTATTGTGTAGTTTCTAACAAACAACATTAGTCATTTGTAAACAAGCTAAAACAACAATTTAACATTAACTGCCTTTTTTCACTTGTCCAAATACATAATTAACCGTGGGTAGTTCTGCAAGATTTCAGAACTCACATATGTTTCCCATCATATAGAACTGCCAAAAATGGTTTTCTGTAAATTTGTACTATGGAACATTATAAAGTATAATTACAGAAATGTAGTGAATCATAAAACAATTCTTAATTCAAAATATTCTCCAAATATACTGCAGACATGCAAACCTCCAGCAGTTTGGCCAAATGACATCTGAGACTAATTTAGTGAGTTCTGTATTCCTTAAGTGACAGTTTAGAAGTTCTGAGCAGAATGGCAATGTTGACTATCTACCATACTGTTATTGACTGTTCTGCTAGCCTACACATTTTAAGATAAATTTCTCAGTTTATTTATGGAAGGATCAGATTTTAAGTTTTACTGCAGAGTGAAAAAAATAGGAGAACAGTTAATGCTGTGTCTGTATTGGTGGTGGAGAGAGAAAAAAATACTGGCTCCTAAATGACTTTGTGGTAACTTGACAATTTTGTGCAGTTTTTTTCACTCTACTTGATGAAAATTCTAGTTTTGACCTTCACAACTTGTTTGAACCCATTATGTTCTCAGAAACGGTTTGAACGGAAATTGAGAACAAAGTCATAAAATTGAATCCCTTTAAAAATCATTATTTTCTAAAGTGTTTGTAAAGGTTTCAATGAGCTCTTTCTGGTGATAAGATAGCTCTTGAATTATAAGGCCCAATAAGAATTATTTTATGTTTCCCTTCTTTATCTGAACCTGTCTCACACTGCCTAAGGAGTGAAGTAAGACGACAGACTGCCCACAGATCACTACAAATGCCGCTCTTGAGCTATTCATTAGAAGATACACAACTACTGCTTCAGTGAATTGTTCCCTAATTTTCCTTCTTTTCCTGCAGAAAAATCCCTTAGTTCCTCTATGTGTTCATATGATGGGCACAAGTCTGAATCCATATAAACTCTTTCACAATAAACCTTGTAGGCATCAAACTACAGTATTGTAAAACTAATGGCATGTTACAACACTGAGTACTTTTAATACTTATAATGACTAACAAACTTACTGTATTTTCAACACGTACAAACAAGCTGGATGAACTCAGCAGGTCAGGCAGCATCCGTTGAAATGAGCTGTCAACATTTTCGGGCTGAAACCCTGAGTTCATCCAGCTTGTTTGTACGTGTTGATTTTACCACAGCATCTGCAGTGTACTTTGTGTTTACTGTATTTTCAAACATGAATTTCCAGAACTTGCTTGCTGATTTAAGAGGTTTGCTATTTTTCTTGCACAAGCCAACATCATATCCTTAACATGCCTGTTATTTTCAGAATTTAGATGGATTTGCAAATCATTTGTCATTACATTCATCACAGAAGTCCAGAGCCCATAAACTATTGTTTTACAAATTCATTTACAAGGTAGACAATTTATGGTCCACTCCTCCCTGGCTTTGAATGAAGAGAGAGGTTAAAAGTTGACCACATTAATATATGTATAATAATATACCACATCTTCATTTTTAGCGCAGCACACATGAAAACTTTTGATCTCTAAGAGGAACAATTCGTTATGTTATGTCTCATTGACCAATGCAATAAATTGTCATACATCATTTAAATATGTAATTTAAGAGGTATTGTTAATTTTGAAAAAGGATCAACTAAAATGTGTATCTTCTAATGAATAAAAAAAGAGTGTCACTTCACCAGGAAGGACTGTTTAGGGCCCTGAATGTCAGTGAGGGAGGAGGTGTAAGGGCAGGAGTAGCACTTGTTCTGCTTGCAAGGATACGTGCCAGGAGGGAGATCAGTGAGGAGGGACAAATGGGCAAGTGAGTCGCATAGGGAGTGATTCCTGTGGCAAGTGAGTGGAGGGAAAGATGTGTTTGGTGATGGGGTTCCTTTGGACGTGGCAGAACTTTCAGAGAACTATGTGCTGGGCATGGAGGCTGGTGGGGTGGTAGATGAGGACAAGAGGAACCCTATCCCTAGTGAGGTGGCAGGAGTATGGGGTAGGAGCAGATGTGCGTAAAATGGAAAATATGCAGTTGAGGGCAGCATTGATAGTGGAGAAAGGGAAGCCTCTTTCTTTGAAAAAGGAGGTCATCTCTTTTGTTATAGAATGAAAACCCTCTAGAATGAAGAGCAGATGCGGCAGAGACAAAGGAGTTCGGAGAAGGGGATGGAGTGTTTACAAGTAGTAGATTGGGACGAGGTGTAGTCCAGGTAGCTGTGAGAGTCCATAGGTTTGTAATAAACATCAGTGGATAAGCTGTCTCCAGAGATAGAGACAGTGAGATCGAGAAAGGAGGTGTCAGAAATGGACCAGGTGAATTTGAGGGCAGAGTGGAAGTTGGAGGCAAAGTGGATGAAGTCGACAAGTTCAGCATGGGTGCAGGAAGCAGTACCAATGCAGTCATTGATGTAGCATAGGAAAAGTACGGGACAGTTACCACTGTAAGCATGGAACATAGACAGTTCCACATAGTCGACAAACAGGCAGGCATAGCTGACCCATGCGAGTGCCTATGGTTGCCTCTTTTGTTTGAAGGAAGTGTGAAGAGCCAAAGGAGAAATTATTTTGAGTGAGGGCAAGTTCTGCTAGGCAGAGGAGAGTGGCGGTGGAGGGGAACTGGTTAGGTCTGGTGTCCAGAAAAAACAGAGAGCTTAGAGATATTTCTAGTGAGGGATAAAGGTATATAGGGACGGGTCATCTATAGTGAAAATAAGATGATCGGGCCAGAGAACTTGAAATCCTTGAAAAGATCAAGAACGTGGGAGGTGTCACGGATGTAGGTAGGAAGGGACTGAACTAGGATGGATAAAACAAAGTCCAGGTATACAGATATGAGTTCAGTAGGGCAGGAACAAGCTGAAACAATGGGCCTACCTGGACAAATAGATTTGTGGATTTTGGGTAGGAGGTAACAATGGGAGATGTGGTATGCAGGAACAATAAGGTTGGAGGTGGTGGATGGGAGATCCCCAGAATCTATAAGATTGGTGATGGTGTGGTCCCAACCATTTTAATTCCCTTTCACAAGTGAGATCTCCTAGTGGCCGTTCATTTTAATTCCACTTCTCATTTCCATTCCGATATGTCCATCCATGGCCTCCTCCACTGTCGTGATGAGGCCACACTTATGTTGGAGGAACAACATCTTAATCCCATTTGGGTAACCTCAAACCTGATGCCATGAACATTGATTTCTCTAACTTCCAGTAATGCCCCCAACCCTCACCCCTTCACCATTCCCCATCCCCTTTCCCCTCTCTCACCTTATCTCCTTGCCTGCCCATCGCCTCCCTCTGGTGCTCCTTCCCCCTTTTCCTTTCTTCCATGGCCTTCTGTCTCTTTCACCAATCAACTTCCCACCTCTTTACTTCATCTCTCCCCCTCCAGGCTTCACCTATCAGATGGTGTTTCTCTCTCCCCTCCCCCCACTTTTAAAATCTACTCCTCAGCTATTTTTCTCCAGTCCTGCCGAAGGGTTTCGGCCCGAAACATCGACTGTAATTTTTTTCCATAAATGCTGCCTGGCCTGCTGAGTTCCTTCAGCATTTTGTGTGTGTTGCTCAGATTTCCCTGCAGATTTTCTCTTCTTTGTGATTCCATTTATACCGGGCTCTTTATTCGCCTTACATGCTACTAGGTTTTCAAGAAACTCATCTAGAGTGTTTGTTGTTAATCTAACTTCAAATACATCTCCCTTTACTGAGACTTGTTACTTGGGAAAGACTGATGTAAGTTATTTAATTTAGTACCTTGGCCATACTTGTTGCTTCCAAATTTCCTTTCTGGACCCCTACTGTTTATATGCTTACAAGAAATTTCTGGATTCTGTTTTATTGATAATCTTTTGTCATAGTCTTCTTGTGATCACCTTTATTCTTTTTCATTCCCTTCATAAATTTTCATCCTAATTTGCATGTGTTATTAAACTGATAACTACTGTTTTCTCTGATTTATTTTACTGTCTAGCTATTTGGTCAACTTGGTAAATTTGGTTTAGAATGTTCATCCTGTTTCTCATGAAAATGTGCCTAGATTTTATCTCAATGATATCTTGTTGAAAGACGACACACTTCTAATTAAAGTTTTGCTTGTTAATATTTGATTCCAATTTACCCAAAAGCTAGATCTGTTCTCATTCTCTTCAAATTGATTCTTCCCCAATTAGTCATTAACACCATTAAGTTGTCCATCTACAGTACTTTCCCATAGGTATAGCAAAACTATTAGAACAGTGATTGCTCTTTTCTAATCATCACCACTTTCTCCATCTGGCTTGCTTATTTTCCCAGAATCAAATTCAGTAATGCCTCTTTTGTCATTGAGACAGAATACATATTAGCCAAGAAATTTATTTTTGAATACATTTCAAAAATTGAACTCCAAAAGTAAACCAGGACATTATAGGCCAGTGAGCCTGACATCAGCAGTGGGTAAATTATTTGAATGTATTCTAAGAGAGCAGATTATAAGTATTTGGATAGACAAGGGCTGATTGGGGGAGTCAACATGGCTTTGTACATGGTAGGTTGTGTCTAACTAATCTTATAGAGTGTTTTGAGGAAGTTACCAGGAAAGTCAATGAAGGAAAGGCGGTAGATGTTGATTACATGGACTTCGGCAAGGCCTTTAACAAGGTCCTGCATGGAAGATTGGTCAAGACGTTTCTGTTGGTTGGTGTTCAGGATGAGAAAGTACAATGGATTAGACATAGGCTTAGTGGAAGAAGCCAGAGAGTGGTTGTAGATGGTTGCCCCTCTGACTAGAGGCCTGTGATGTGTAATGTGTTACAGGGATCAGTGCTGAGTCCATTGTTGTTTTTTATCTATATAAATGATCTGGATGATAATGTGGTAAACTGAATCAGCAAATTTGCAGATGACTCTAAGTTGGGTGTTGTACTGGACAGTGAGGAGGGCTGTCAAAGCTTGCAGAGGGATCCAGACCACTTGAAAAAATGGGTTGAAAAATGGCATGTCAGTAAGATTGAAAGACTGCAGAAAAAAATTTACTAGGATAGTTCCCGGTCTTGAGGACCTGATTTATAGGGAAAGGTTGAATAGGCTAGGAATTTATTCCTAGAGTGTAAGAGAATGAGGGGAGATGTGATAGAGATATCCACAATTATGAGGGGTATAGATAGGGTAAGTTGAAGCAGGCTTTTTCCACTGAGGTTTGATGAGACTAAAACTAGAGCTCATGGGTTAAAAGTGAAAGATGTAATGTTTAATGGGAACATGAGGATGAACTTCTTCACTCCGAGGATGGTGAAAGAATGGAATGAGCTGCCAACAGAAGTGGTGGATGTGTGTTTGATTTCAACAGTTAAGGGAAATTTGGATAGGTATATCGATGGGAGGGTATGGACAGCTATAGTCCATAGGGACTAGGATAGCTAATAGTTTGGCATGGATCAGATGGGCCGAATGGTCTATTTCTATGCTGTAGTATTCTATGACTCTATGACTCTAAATTCTTCTCTTCTTTTGTCCTTTATATTATTACTATCTCATTCTATATTAGGGTATCTAAAATCCCTCATTAATGGTGGTTGTCCGTCACGCCTGACAACAGGAAACAAGTGTGAGAACGTTTTAAAGTGGAAAAACCATTGTACTGGGGCAGTTCCATTCTCTTGACCTCAGAGGTCCAGATCCAATCGTATGAACAAACGCCACAAACTAGGGTCTTCCTTGTTTGCAGTGGATGACTGTGATGTCTTTTGTGCCTTGTCATGCCCTTTGCTCTCCACAGAGTGTTGCAGAATTGACTTCATGGCCGTTGGATCTCACTGTAGATCTTATCCATCCAGTCTACCAAAGCTGACTTTGCATGCCAGGACAGCCATGTCCATATCTCACAGGGATATGTGGCTGTCAGCTATCCTCGCCTGGTTTAGCCTGCCAGTCAAAGCGGTTTACCAGAGACTGGGGTCTCCTTCCTTTATTTTCCACCATCTTTGGCAGAAACAGAAACAGAACAAAGGACAGGCAGAAGACACGTGGAAATGTTCAACAGAAGAAACACTTTTCCATCACCCTGGTAAATATTTCACTCATCTTGTACTAAGCAGATTGTTTACTGATCTAAAGGTTGTCATGTGGTTTTCCAATGTCAAATGACACCCACACTCCTCAAACCAATCCAAAATTCTGCTGCCATCACCAGATTGAATGCAAACATCACTACTACAATACCTGCCTACAGTATTTGGTATTGCCCTGATACTAAAATTCTGAAACATGTGGTCAAAGCTCTTCATGCCTTCTCTAACTCCATATTTCTGGAAGTTCACCTCAACCAGATTGATTTCCTTTAATTCTGACCTCATAGGCTTCTTATTGTTGATTATCATAATATACCTTAGGGAGCCTTGGCCTGAGCTCTGGAATTCATTCCCAAACCCTCTCTCTTACCTTTTTTCTTTAAGATTTTCCTTCAACCCAAAGTTTTCATTCTAGATCCTGATATAGATCTATGTCAGTTTTTGGTTGGTGACATTCCTGGGATTTATTATGAGATTGTCTGCAATATTAAAGGTGCTATATAATTCCATATTGTGGCTGTACTTAGACAAACAGCAACTAGAACTTAACTTCTGAATGTACGACTTTTAATTTTATTGGAAGAACTTCCATTTAAAGTGTTGAAAACACAAATCGTAATTTTGAATACAAAGCTATTTCATGCATTCTCATCTCAGAACAATTTCCATTTTGATCATTATGTTAGTATGTGCATTGCTGTGTAATTTGAGCTAGACGGACAAGATAGTATCAGGTTCAATCCCAGGTCTTTGCTAAATTAGTTAACTCAATGGTGGGAATGTCACACAAATTCTCAGCACTCCAGTCTGACTGACAAGAGGTCACGAACACGATCAACCAGCTCAAAAATAGAAAAACCTCAGGTACAGCTGGTACTTGAATTAAAATCCCAATGTCACAAACCCCTTATTGTTCACATTTGAGAAGGGAATATTTCAAGTGATTCAGAGATTATGTAATTTTGACCATCCTAAAGAAAAAGACAGCGATGTGGTAACTGTAGAGATCTTTCTTCTTTCTGACACTGAGAAAGTATTGCCAGAATGCTCAGCAATTTCTTTCTCTCTGCAGATGTTGTATTAAACTATTGGGAGCATTTCATAATGAATATTCTATAAAATTGGAAAGAGATGTGAAAAGCCTCTATCACCAATTTTAAGGAACTGTATTAGCACCAACTCTTTTTACATGATCTGTTAATGATTTGGATGATGGAATTGATGGCTTTGTTGCAAAGTTTGCAGGCAATATGAAGATAAATGGAGGGGCAGGTAGTTTTGAGGAAGTAGAGAGACTATGGAAGGACAGACAGATTAGGAGAACGGTCAAAGAAATGGCAGATGGAATATAGTATTAGGAAGTGTAAGGTCATGAACTTTGTTAGAAGAAATGAAAAGGTTAACTATTTTCTAAATGGAGAGAAAATACAAAAAAACTGAGGCACAAAGGGACTTAGGAGTCTTTGTGCAGGATTTCCTAAAGGTTAATTTGCAGGTTGAGTCTGTGAGGAAGTCAAATGCAATGTTCGCACCAATTTCAAGGGGACTAGAATATAAAAGCAAAAATAAAATGTTGAGACTTTATAAAGCACTGGTAAGGCCTCACCTGGAGTATTGTGAACAATTTTGGGCCCCTTACATGAGAAAGGATGTGCTGAATCTGGAGAGGGTTCAAAATGATTCTGGGATTGAAAAGCTTGTCATATGAAGAGCATTTGCTGGCTCTGGGCATGCATTCACTGGAATTCAGAAGAATGAGGGGAGACCTCATTGAAACATATTGAATGGTGATGTTTCCTGTGTGAGAGAATCTAGGACCAGAGGATACAGCTGTAGATTACAGAGGGGCATCCTTTTAGAATGGAGATGAGGAGGAATTCTTTAGCCAGAGATTGGTGAATCTGTGGAAATCTTTGCCACAGGCAGCTGTGGAAGACAAGCATTTAGGTGGAGATTGACACATTCTTGATTGGTCAGGACATGAAGGGATATAGGGAGAATGCAGGAGATTAGGGTTGAGGGGAAAATTGGATCAGCCATGATGAAATACTGGAGTAGACTTGATGGGCCAAATGGCCTAATTCTACTCCTATATCTTATGGTCTTATTGTCCCATACCATCAGGTTCAGGAACAATTATTATCCTTCAACCATCAGGCTCCTGAACCAGTGAGGATAACCTCAATCACCCCAGCTTTGAACTGATTCCTCTACCTATGGAGTCACTTTCAGGGGACTCTACAAATCATCTTCCCAGTATTATTTATTTACTTACAGTTTTATTTGCAATGATAGTCTTCTTTCGCACACTGGTTGTTTCCCAGTTCTTGTTTGTGTGCTGTCTTTCATTGATTCTATTGTACTTCTTTGTACTACCATGAATGCCTGCAAGAAAATAAATCTCAGTGTAGAATATAATGACATATACATACTTTAATAATAAATTTACTTTGAACTTTAAAAAGCTGGCACAGCCAATTGGATGGTGATTGAATTACAATCCTCCCATGAACCTCCTTTCAGATCTTGGCCTTGCCAAAGCTTGGCCTATGTACTTGTACTTGAGGGTAGTTAAAGCTGATGTTGTAACACACAATGCTGATTGAAGATGAACAGTAAGGAATTGTTTTCTTTCCTAACTGGTGGGCAGTGGAAAATGTTACAGATTAAAAAGTGTGAGCAGTCAGCTTTTTTTAAAATAGATTTTTTGCTGCATTGTTTATGAAAAGCCTTTACAACTTAGCTCTGAATGTCACACACATTGAAGACTGCAGAATTCTCAGAAAATGGGGAGATTTCCGGAGAGGGGAAATCACTTTTTAAATATGTATTATTTCTGTTTTTTGCATGATTTGTAATCTATTCAATATATGTATACCGCTATTTATCTATTCATTCATCCATTTATTTATTTATTTATTTATTTATTTATTTATTGTTTTTCTTCTTCTATATTATGTATTGCATTGAATATTATGTATTGCTGCTAAGTTAACAAATTTTATGACATGTGCCAGTGATAATAAACCTGATTCTGATTCATCAGGGGATCAGAGGTGGAGAAGGATAGCAAATTTAAATTCCTCAGAGTTATCAATTCAGAGAATCTGTCCTGTGCCCAGCATGTAAAAGTGCTATTGCAAAGAAATCACACCAGTGCCTCTACTTTCTTAGATGTTTGTGTAGATTTGGCATGTCTTCAAAAACTTTGAGAAACTTCTATGGATAAGAGGTGGGGAGTATACTAACTGGTTGTGTCATAGCTTGGTATGTAAACACCAATGCCCTTGAATGGAAAAGTCTTCAACCTACAGTGGATGCACCCAAGTTCATCATGAGTACAGCTCTCCCCACCACTGAGCTCATTTACAAGGAGTGCTGTTGCAGGAAAGCAACATCCATGTTCAACAACACCCACCATCCAGGCCATGCTCTCTGCTCATTGCTGCCACCAGGCAGGATGTACAGCAGTCTCAGGACTACACCACCAGATTCAGATCTTGAACCAGAGGGGATAACTTCACTCACTTTCACTCACTTCCGGCTGGGTAAAGTTATCAATTACAGCCAACGTTTCAATGACAAACTCTGCCAACCCTAATGACATTGGTGGAGTTTGTCATCAAATTATCGATTATTATCAATACCTGTACCCAGCTGGAAACCCAAGAAGAATTTATTCATTGACTTAAATCTTTTCAAATTTCACTGAGCAGTTCCCATAAACTTTGGACTCATTTTCAAAGACTCTTCAACTCATGTTCTCAATTTTTATTACTTACTATATATATGTATTATTATTATTTTGTTTGTTTTTGTTTTCTCTTTGTATTTGCAGTTTGTTGTCTTTTGCACACTTGTCTGTCTTGTGTGGTTACTCATTGATTCTATGGTGTTTCTTTGTATTTACTATGAATACCCACAAGAAAATGAATCTGAGGTTGTATATGGTGACATAGATGTACTTCGATAACACATTTACTTTGAAATTTGAAAAGGTTTAAGTCAGTGAATAAATTCTTCTTGGGTTTCCTACTGGGTACAGGTATTGATAATAACCGATAATTTGATGACAAACTCCAGCAACGTCATCAAGTTTGGCAGAGTTTATCATTGAAACGTTGGTTGTAATTGATACCACTACCCAGCTGGAAGCCCAGGAAGAGTTTATTTGTCATGTACACCAGGATAGGATTAGACCCTTTTTGTATAAGTTGATGATTTGGGATGGCAGACTGCATCAGGACTGAGAGGGATCAGGAAAGATTGACAATATATAGAAAAATGAAAGTGGACAGAGATGGGACCAAGACCAGGAGTGATAGGTTTTTTCCAGCCTTTCCTTATAGCTAATACCTTCCAATCCAACAATATCCTGGTGAATCTCTTCTGCACTGTCTGCCAAGTCTTCACACCCTTCCTGTAGTGTGCTGACTACAACTGCACACAGTATTCCAAGTGTAGCCTAACCAAAGTTTTATACCAATACAAAATGATTTGCCAAATTTTATATTCGGTACCTTTACTAGTGTAAAGGCACATACACATAATGGTGTATGCTTTCTTTACCACTCGACTCAATCCAGGGAGCTATGGATTTGAACCCCAAATCCCTCTGTACATAAGTGGTCCCCAGACATATGGGTTAGTAAGTTGTGTGCATTCTATGTGGGTGCTGCAAGCATGGTGGCGCTTGCAGGCTACCACCAGGACTGTGTTGGTCCTTGACCCAAACAACACATTTCACTGTATGTTTGGATGTGCATAATGCAAATATAGCTCATCTTTACATTTAGAGTCTTGCTATTTACTGCATACTTCCCTCTTTTTTTTTACCTCAAAAGTGCATCATCTCATACTTGTCCTGATTAATCTCCATCTGCCACTTCTCCCCGCCCCTAAGTTCCAGCTATTCTGTATCTTGCTGCATCTTTTGACAACCTTCCTCAGTATTCACAATTTACACCAATAATCTTTAACCCCTTTTACCAATCAAGAACCTATCAATTTCTGCCTTGAATATACCTAATGACTTGGCCTCCACTGCACTCTGTGACAATGAATTCTGCAGATTCACCACTCTCTGGTGAAAGAAATTCCTCCTGACCTCTGTTGACTCTCTTTATTCAGAGGCAGTGCCCTTATATTCTGGATGCATCCATTAATGGAAACTTCTCTATGTCCATCTGTCCAGGACCTTAACAGTGTTTGGTAGACTTCAAAAAGGAAGCTCCCCCACCTCTGTCCCCTCTACCACCATCCTTCTCAACTCAATTGGGTACAGGTCCAGAGCCATCAAACAGAAAGATAATTGCAATGAATTTGATTTTAGTTTTCACCAAAGTGCCTGCAGACAATGTTTTGTGATTATATTTCAATCAAAGATTACCACACTTCATTGTAAGAAAGCAGATAATACACAATGAAAGAAAGTCATTTTGAGAGGGAGAGCTTGAAAGATACCCTGCTTATTATAGTAAAGACACCCTGCTTATTCATTAAGTCATTAATGACTTACACCCAGTGGACATGGGTAGCTTGAGAGTGTGTGAAGTTTATGAAGTTAATTCAAGATCTTCATTGGCACTAATCTACATTAACTTTGGGCAATGCAGTGAGATAATTAAAGTGATCTTACAGGTATGTTGTCTTCAGTAGGTGGAGATTATATCAGTGATAGTGAATGCATATCTCCTACACTGCCTGAACAATCCTCTTCTTTGAGTTCATTTCTGCAAATGACCATCATTGAACATAAGTCCCTGGGCCACAGGTCACAACCGCTTGACTTCTTCACTCTTTACCTCTTCCCACTCTGTGTACTTTTGTCCATTTCTATCTCCTTAGCAGCCTTGGCTCATGAAGTTGCAGTGTCCTTCTAAATGTTTAGTTAATGTTTTTTTTTTGCTTAAGAGCAAAGAAGGATAAGAGGTGACTTGATAGGGGTGTATGAAATGATAAGAAAATGAAAAGCCAGCACTTTTTCCCACAGCAGAAATGAGAGGCATAATTTAAGAAAGGAAGTATAGGGTGGTGTCAAATGAATTTATTTTTACTCAGAGTAGTATGTGCGTGGAACACACTGCCAGGGATGGTGATAGAGGGACATTTAAGAGATAAGCACATGGATGAAAGAAAAATGGAGGGCTATGTGGGAGGGAATGGTCACATTAATCTTAGAGTAGGCTAAACGGTTGGCACGTCATGAGCCGAAGGGCCTGTACTATGCTGTAGTGTTCTATGTTCTACGTTCAATGTTCTATAATCCATATTCCCCTCTCAGCCAACATAATGAACCATTTGAACCATTTCTGTATGCAAAATATACCAAGGAAGATCCAGGCTTAGATCTTAACCACCTCTAGTCTCGTTTGTTCTCATCCTCTTGAATTCAATAGCACCACATAAATTATCAAAGCCTAAGAGATCAGATGTATTTTGCAGAGCAGGCTGTAAATTTCAAAATGCAGTCTGGAGTATCTTTCTCTTGGAGACTCTAGTCTGGTTTATCATTGTGCTACTCCCCATCCCCCACCGTGCTGTTCTAATTTGAGATTCTGGAACCATTTTTTTTCTTCCATGGCCTGTTATGTTTTCTAAATGCAGCTGTGCTCTATGCCAATGCTGTATAGAAGTCTGCGATGGAGCAATCGGCTTTATTTAACATGCTACAGAAGGCTACTGTTGCATCAGAAAAATGGAATGCCTCTTTCAACAGGAATGCCAATAATTGCTTTCGGCTTTAATACAAAGAAAGTTTTGGTCTCTGAACAGTCTGGAATCATTTGGCAGTAATTGCCTTAATGCCCAACTATCCTTAGAAAGAAAATGAAAAATGGCACATATTTCGCAAGTTGAATTAAAATAGTGCAAGCAGCCAGAACTATTATCTGTGTTGCTAAATGGGACTGCATCCAGTAATATCAAGTAAAAGTGGCCAAGGCATAATTTGTGACTTATTGCACCAATATGGGCAGTTGGCAGTTTTTAAGATTCCCTGCTACATTTTAAGATATCCCATCATCACCTTCTTCCTAAAGAGAAAATACCACAGAGCTCTCATTTGATGTAAATACCGACCTGTTTATAGTCTACATCTCCTCTGGGGGACTCAGAGGGATACACCAGCTCCTTCACATCAAGCTAAAGAAAAGTTCATGCCCCTTTGATGCTCACCAGTTTTTATTGGTAGAAGGCATGTTATCTGAATGTACTGCGGCTTGGTATGACAACTGCTCTGTCTGAGACCAGCCTCACCTTCATGGACTCTGTCTACTCTTACCACTGCTTTGGTAAATCTGCCAGCATAATCTAAGACCCCATCCACCCCAACCATTCTTTTCTCCCCACTCTCATCGGGCAGAAGAAATTAAAGTCTGAAGGACATACCACAAGGTTTAAGGACAGGTCTATCAGATTCTATCTCCCTGTTATAAAATTAGTGATGGATTCTTCACCTCACAATCTGTCTTGTTTGATCTTGCACCTTATTGCCTGCCTGTATTGTACTTTATTTGCAACCGATGGGATAAAATGGCAAACTTTTTCACTGCAGTTTGGTACATTCAAAGTTCAAAGTAAATTTATTATTGAAGTATGTACATGTCACCATATACAAGCCTGAGATTAATTTTCTTGTGGTCATATGCTGTAAATCCAAGAAACATAATACAATCAATGAAAGACTGAACCCAGTGGTACAGACAGACTAGCAATGTGCAAAAAAAAAGACAAACTGGGCAAATATAAAAGAAAAGAAAAAGTAGTAATAATAAATAATAAGCAATAAATATTGAGGAGATGAAGAGTCCTTGAAAGTGAGTCCATAAGTAATAGGAGCAGTTCAGTGCTGGGGTGAGTGAAGTTAACTCCACAGCTTCAAGTGTCTGATGGTTGAAGAGTAATAACTGTTTCTGAACCTAGTGGCTTGGGTCCTGAGGCACTTGTACTTTCTGCCTGGTGGCCACAGTGAAAGGTGAGCATGGTCTGCATGGTAGAGGCTCTTGATGATGGATTATGCTTTCCTGTGACAGCACTCCATATAGATGTGCTCAGTGGTGGGGAGGGCATTACTCAAGATGTACTGAGCCATATCCACTATTTCCTGATTTTCCTTTCAAGGATATTGGTATTTCCATAGCAGACCATGATACAAATGGTCAATATGCTCTCCAGCACACTTCTTGTCAAAATTCTAGATCTCATGCTGACTCTTCTCAAACTTATAAGGAAGTAGAGGCCCTGCCATGCTTTCTTCATAATTGCATGCGCTAATATTAAACCAATTTGCAAATTTTAAACTCCCACATTTCCCCTTTGTATTCACTTAAGTCTCGGTTTCAGTTCATTTGCAGAATCCAGAAATCATTTTGCTGATATCTTCCAATACACTAAACACATCATTCTCCTGAACCTGTTCTTTGCACTTTAGTCAATCAGCTACACTATTTTGCCTTCCAATATTTCTTTCATCTTTAGCTGCTCCTATTGATCTACTCTAAATATCCTATGAAACACCTACATGATCTGCTGTCCCCTGCCATAACGAAAATGGTACGTCTTTAAAAAATGACTGAAGTGCAAGGTTCTGGTCATCACATCCTTATGTTGAGGCTCCCATTCCTCACTTACATGCACCAATATCATTCACATTCCTTTAAAGGCCATTTCCCACCTTCATTATATTCTGCTCCACAACTGCCTTTATGCTATTATAGTTGACAACAAGTCATAGTTCAGCAGATGTTTCTTCAAATGAACAGCAAGATCAAAACTATAATGCATGTTTCAGTCTAAAAAAATCTGCTTCTTTGCATTCATCTCTTTGTTATTCACTTCATCTAAAGCAAAATCTGCTCCCCAATCCCCTATATCCAGGTTTCTTTCCCCT
The DNA here is from genome assembly GCF_030144855.1 of Hypanus sabinus. Lineage (NCBI taxonomy): Eukaryota > Metazoa > Chordata > Chondrichthyes > Myliobatiformes > Dasyatidae > Hypanus > Hypanus sabinus. The sequence goes on along the minus strand of NC_082708.1, from coordinate 143,509,175 downwards.
CCACCATTTACTCCACCTGCCCATCATCTACACACTCCTCCCACTGTGTCCTTTCCCTCTACTGTAGCCATCTGCCCACCATACCTTCATTACTTGCTACCACACTCCATCTTCTCTCCATCATCTGCTGCTCTTTGTTACTTCTACCTATCACCTTCCAGCCTCTATCTCTATCGCTATCCTTCCTTGCCCCAATTGACTTCATCTGCTAACCAACCAGGACTTATGTATTGCTTACCAGTTCTTGCCTCATCTCCGCCTTACCTTAACCCTAACCTTGATCCTCACCTCTTTTTACTGACTGTCTCCCTCGACGTTTTCCTCCCAAATGAAGGATCCCGACCTGAGACATTGACTGCCCATTCCCTCCACGTGACCTGCTGAATTGCACCAGTAGCTCATCTTTGCTTCAGATCCCAGCACCTGCAGTCTCTTGTGTCTCCAGAATCTGTATGACAACAAACCTATAAACCCATATTTTACCCCTCACCAAAGCTGCTTTATTTCTTTTTTCACTACCTGTTCTCTATCAATACCAATACGTTGATCACCTTTAGGAATTCAGCTTCTCTGATGTGTTCCCTATTGGCCTTCCAGCCTTCAGCAGCTTATCCAGGCATTATTTTTCACGTACTCATCAGTCCTACCACTACAATGGCTTCATCTTCCCAATTTTATGGAAATGTAAATCATTAGCTGTATCCTAGCACTCTGCTTTAACAACATTACCAGCTTTACACCATTTCCTAATCCTCCTGGACTTCTGATTTCTCCCATCTTTCCATACCAGGTCTCCTGTCTCCAGCACTAGTGACAGAGATCTGTGCCTTGCTTAATTAGTTTCATTTTTTCAAACTATTTAGTTAAACCTCAACGCCCTGAGATGCAGAGGATGTCTCTTGAGATGACGCGGTTATTTTGGGTGGAATGTTTGAGCAGGTTCGGTTTATACTCATTGGTGCTATCAACTGTTAAAATACTTTCCCGTCGAGCATCATACGAAAACAGGCAGATCTAAAATTTGAAGAGAGAGTTTCTTTACTGGATTTCTGCCAGTTCCTTCTCACCCCTTCCTGCGATATTGAGTATGAATCCTGGAACTGCAGGCGTTCTGAGCATGAAGTTATTGTGAGGAATTCCATTCCATTCCGAATTCACACCGCACTGAAGCTAGCTCTAAATTCAAAGCCAACTTCCGTGACGAACAAAGTTTTGTATTGAAAGCACGGTGTTTGTAATTCGCTCCGTGGATTCTAACTCCTCTGAGGAATATTTCCAGCATTTGCTTCTGTGGCCTTTCGTTAGTTCTGAGCGCACCTTGGCCGCGTGCAGCTCTGGGTGGAATTCGAAAGTGTCGGCAAGAACTAGACAAGTTCTTGTATACCAGATTTGACTCACAGACACACGTATCGTGTAATGGAGCGAGACTGCTCTTTCTCGCCGGATTCATCGAAGTGTAAACTATTCCACATCAGAATTAAGACTACCCCTAACATTCAAGGTCTTCAAACACTTTCACCGAGAAAACTTCCTGTTGCTGTGAATTTTGACACTCCCGAAGCATTGGTTGGGGAATGGGGAAAATGAAATTGGGGGCTAGCCTGCAAGAGTAAAATATGTTAGGGAAATTTTGATTCACCAACAGAACGTAAACCCACCGCTAGAAAGGGGGAATCTATCCATCACAGAGCTATAGCGGTAACAGATCTCAGACACTCTGCTGATGATTTATTTTTAAATATATTATTTGTTTCTACCTGTCGAGTAAGCGAAATTCGAAGCTTCTTGTGTTATGAACATGAAGTGTTTAGGGGCGCTATAACCTTCGAGTAATCGGAGAGATTGAGGGAAGAGTAGAATTGAGCCTGGGCGCTTTGTAAGCAAAGCGGAAAACACCAGACGAGAAGTACCTGATACAATGTAAACTATATAGTTACTTCTATTGACATCCGAAATGCTTACAGTACTTTAACGATGAGATATAGTGGAATTTTCTCAAACTTGCAAGTTTACCTTGAAGGACGAAAATTCTTGGTTGTGTGTTGTTAAGAAGCAGACCTACAATATCTATAGATGATTGTTTCACAGCAATTCATTTTCCCAATAAAGTGATCACGAGAGGTTTACGAACTATGGCTCATTACCAATGTAACTCAACGTGAATTTATGATCAGATCGGATTTAACACCATTGATTACAAATGATGAAAAATCTTACTCGTTGTATATTAAAATTCTTGTATTTTGTCATTTAAACACAAACAAACATCACGCAGTCACTATTGAACTGGGATAATTTAATTAGGAGAACGGTAAATGGGGGGGGGGGGGGGGGAGGGGTGCGTTCGCCGGAAAGAATCAGAAACTACAAGTCAACCTGCTAATGAACAAGTCGTTCACACTTGTAAGACATCACTTCTGTTGCGGTAGCCGTAATTACGAGTTTTGATCACCCTTTCCGCAATTGTAGCTCACAAAGCACGAAGATAATCTTTTCAATAATTACCCAGGGTTGAGAAATAACATCTTGTGGTAAATACTTGTCATAAGAGTGAAATAACCAGCGGATCAATGGAACTCTATCTTCATATGTACGGGAGTATAATTAGTAATCGTACTTACAAAGAAATTACACAATTCCGTAATAATAATTTCCAGACCGGACTGTTTTAACGGAATTAGATTGGCAATATTTTAAAACGGTTGAATATGTAAGTGAACAGATTACCTACAGCAAAATGCCGTTACTTAAACGGGTGCATCCCCAAAATGGACCGGCTCCGTTCTACCGCACATATTTTACTACACTTTCTTATTTTCACCTATGTTTCGTCAAACTGATGTATTAAAAACATCTACGGCTTAATTTGTTGAGAAATATGAGTTTTTTTTTACAATGCAACTCTATTCTGATTAATTTTAATATCAGGTCAATTGGAGAGGCGTGTGTATAAATAAATCGCAGTGTTGAAGATTAGTGTGAAGCTCTTTAAGGTGACTGAACGTGTCCGAATGATGTGCTTGCCCTCCTGGCGGGAGAGGGGTGCGAAGAAAGATTATTGATTGCTAACTATTCTACAGGGGATGCAAAGTAACGGAAATGGACAGTAAACGGCTTATATACCTCATCATGACAGCGTGGATGTTACTAGTTGTCAGTATGACATTGAATTAAAACCTCTCAGGTTAGTTTTCCCAGTGCAAAATGTATTTCAGTGTCCTTGTTATGTTCAGGATTAGCAATCATGTATAAACGGTCTATGAGAAATCCGATTGGATAAAAAAAAGGCTGATTACCCAACCGTAATTATAGCCATACCCAATGCCTGACGAGTACCAAACAGGATCTAACGTGTTACATATAATCCGGGTGGTTTTCAGGCATTGATGATGTTAGATTATGCCTTTTTCTTTAGTTTGAAGTTTATACGTTGAAATTTTGCTTCCATGCTCAGATTGTGGTCGCAATGTTTCTTGCGCCCGTCAATCTCTGTTTCTGTTAGTACTTTATTGTAATGTGTTCGTATGCAATCACAAATGTGTTCGCGAAACCCCGAGAGTCCAGGCGCAGAAGATGGAGATATTTTCCATCTCCATGAACTACCGAGTCATTACATTTTTCAAACGTGGAACTGAAAAAAATACCCAATAACCTACCAAATGCGAAACTGGTCGGGAATGTACAGCCCTCATCGTGACATTGACTTTTATCCTTTTCTTTCACCCCTCTCCGCGATGAGGGCGTCACTGGCCGGACCACAATTTATTGCCCCTGCTCAGCTGCCTTGTGAGGACTGTAGCAGTTTGGGCAGCTAGTTCAGATAGAGGGCAATGCAGGACTGGAGTCACAAATGAACCACATTGAGCAAGAACATAATACTCCTTTCCCGAGGAACGGCCAGGTGCGTTCGGAAAGCTTCAAGGTCAATTTTCCCAAAACAGAATTCTCTCTCCCGGCGTCCCCACTCTATCAGAACTCCCCGCCTCCACCCCCCACCAGCATTCCAAACTACATGTAAAACTAAACGTATACTCATGCATTGACTTGGTGGGATTCAAATTCAGGCTGTCTGTGTTATTAGTCTACAGTTTAGCCAGGATAGTGAAACATTTTGCACCGGGACGTTGTAAAATTAACCCGAGTTACATTTTAAAAGTGCGGCCATTCTGAAATCTTGATATATTTCATATTGTATTCAGTGAGACGTAAGATTCCTGAATATTCAAATGTACTAAACCTTGAAATGCAATCTAAAAGTATCCAATTTCTAACACGATATTGGGTCGGATTTGATCCATAAACCCATCTCAGTGGGGTTTAATCACATCGTAATGGCAGCAATATCTGTCAAACTTTGAAAAAGAATGCACTCCCATAACAAGCTGGGCTCGGCATCTCCGAGCCATCTGAGCCACTCTAACCGACGAAGATGTGTTATTTTTATGTCAATGTTTAGATGTTCCCTGCTTTGGGATTGAATGTTTTTTTCTCGGTCTTTTAGTCTTTGATGTAAGAGAAACATACATCCCGCATTTAGCAGAGTAATCTACGAACCATTCTATGCTACTATAAATGTTGCCCAAAGAAATAGTGTTTTATCTAATAGGCTGCAAACTGGATGTGAATCACAGGCTTCGGCTGCACACAATAATCAGAACTAATAGCTGATAGCGTAAACGAAGAAAGAAAACGAGGAAAGATACTATGTTTACGAAGACCTGTGAGCGTTATATTAGCAGGGACGGTGTGTGTCCTGCCTGTGCGCTCCGATTAGAGTGTCGTTACGTACATATCAAAATGAAAGGCGCTATCATAATTTAAATTCTTAACTGTTTCCTTGAATGATATTCTTTTGATTTCCTTGACTCATTCGTTGCAATTTAATATCGAAACTGTTTATTCAATGCTTCTTCTATTCTCTAAAACAATACCCTGGAGAGAAAATAACTTCCAGTGTCACTGTCCATCTCACGTATATTAACACAATCCTCCCCCCCCCCACACGCCAATTCGCTATATTCAAAGTATTCAACAGAAATTCCCCAAATCTAACAATCCCAATTTTGAGTTAGAGAAGTGCAAGACCGTGTGAAGTATACACATGGTAACAAAAGGGTTAATAACATAATATAAATATTTTAAAGCTATTGTTCATTATAAACTAATTGCTGTTCTCAAGTCGTAATGTGCGGGTGCCATAGTCTCTTCAGAAATTTTTAAAAAAGGAACCAACTGGAAATTACTAAAAATCACACTACAGTATTGTCAGGATATAAATATTTTCCGATAATTTGTATTAGTAACAATTTATAGAATGCGCTAAGTAACCTGAATAAGATTACCCCGTTTTATATTAACCAGTACTGAGTTTCAAACTAACTACGTCCAGACTTCAGGCATCTTTCAATGGCGACACCAATTATGGTGAACAATCAGATTTCTTCAAAGAAGTTACCCAAAGCGATTCATATAATGGCGTCACAATAAAGAGTGCTACAGAAATTTAGTATATGAGGGGTGCAACGACGATTTCAACGAGAAACCGAAAGCGAAGTGGAAATTCTCAGTAAGACCAGTCAGCATATGACGGAGAAAGTTTCGCAATAACTTTGAATAAAGGCTTATACAAACTCTATATTAAAACTAAGTGGCAGCCTACATTAGTTTGTCAGACAAAGTAAACAACAAATATATTTGGGATTATCTGGGGAGATATTTTGGAAGTATGGTTCAGTATTGTACATAATTATTTGTATAAATTTTATACCTATAATGCACTCCCCGCTCATTTATCATAGCGGCAGAAAAGCAGCACGTAGCTTATCGGCCCGTGCAGCCATTTCTTCAAAGCCTCGACCGTAATTCAATTACGGTCAGACCATATTAAATTGTTACTTTTCATTAAGGCATAAAACGTATTAATTTTTAACACAACAGACCAATAATGGACCGTGCGCTTGTGCAGGTCGACACAATAAATATACTGTGTTTTCAATTTGGAAGATGGTCAGAAAGAGGTTAAGATAATTTTAAAGTCCGAAAATGAAAGATGACCGCATCTTTAGACTGATGGATGTTTTATATCAATAATCTAAGCGCGGAAAAAGAAATCTGAATTACCAGCCCCATTCCAATTTAAAAAGGCCACCTTATGCAGTGTTGGCGTCAGAAGAGACTTCGATTAATTTCATGTTGAATTGTATTATAGATTCTCAGAAGCGGTGTTGTGGTCAATTTCTAAAAGTTAAAAGAGTTCCTTGGGGTTCACTTTTTCATCTCCACACTTTATTCGAAGTGATAAACTGATCTACTGCACGTCAAGATGTGTGAAAGTTTGGGGCTACATCTTCACCGCCCCACAAATCCAGATCTGAAAATATTATTCTGCATTTAACCATTTGAACACGATTACAACTTCAAAAACAAGCAATTTTCTCTCCAACATCATTTTGCCGCATATTGGGTCAAAAAGTGGAAGCAGAAGGTCTGCGTTTTCTTCTGAAGTGGAAACAGTGTTCCGATAGTTGGGGTTGCGAATGAAATCAGGCAATACTCCTGGGTGGAGTCTGGGCAACTGAATGAAATTAGCCTAATTTTAGTTAGAGCACATCAAAGAACAGGGATTTCTGAAGCCGCATCATTAAGAGAATCTCTTGTCTTCCCCTCAGCGCACACGTGGGTAGATGACCCCAAGTATGCGACTGAAGTTTGTTTTAAATAAATCGTTCTTCGCCCGGCTACCACGAATACCACAACGGAACTAAATTTGTTCTCCACGAGCTACCGTTCATTTACTTTCCTAATGAAGTTAGTGAACGTGTTTATACAAATATGTCTGTGCAAGAGACCCGGCGACATAATGGTGGGGAAACGTTGAGCTTTTTACGAACACGATAAGGCGAGATTGATTTTCACTTAATTGGGCATTGCTTGTTATCTTGGTTATAGATGTTATGTTTGCGTTTACATCAGAGAAATATACTAATTACAATGTTTGTGAATTCCGTTTTGTTTTAAATGAATATATGCAAGAGGAGGGGAAAGTGTTTGCCTGGAGTCTCTTGATGAAATAAGATCAAATATATCATTTGTCTATAATACATCACAGACCTTAGAACATAAAAAGAATTTCCGCAAACCAGCTTTACTTAACTGTAATTATTATGTTACAAAAAGATCAGGGCAGTCTTGGGTAAATTAAAGGCGCAGTATGTTTATTAGTCTTCATCTTCAATCATAGCTATGCCCGGTTGCGCGGCCAACAAATTATACAAAGCATGAAATCTCTCATCCTACAATCTACAAATAATTCTTTAATAACCCCCATCGTTAAATCAACACGAAATGAATCGTTTGTATAAAGCAAAGCTGAAATTATGTGTGCGACTTAAACCAGAAAATCTGATCGGGATACTTTTGAATTGGTATTTTCTCTGCTAGAGCCCTGGCAAACCATGGACATTTATGCTTGACATCTTGAAGCTTAAATAACCGTAAGGCATTGTTACTCTTTGGCAGCAAAGTGCCTGGTTACGCCTGATTGAGCTAATTGCTTTGAAATAGGATATATTATCTATAATTATATAGATCTTGGAGGAGACGACCAGCCTTTTTTCTTTCATCTTTTCCAAGTACATCATAATTTCGCGATCAAATTAATTTGCAGGACTTGAAATATTGCATTCCTTTCACGGATCAGAACTCCAAAGGCTCGAGCCAGTTTAACCAGACAATGTTCTTTTGGTTGACCTGTGATATTTTGGATTTAAAATATCCAGGCAACTGGCTAAATATTCTTACCACATTTTCATTCCTTTTTTAGGCTGTATAGTCTTGTGACACTGTCACACCTTATTGACCAAGGAATCTTGCACTTTATGAAAAAAAACATCCATTAAAGTGGTTCTTAAAAATCAGCCAAAGTCTGTTGAAGATATCGTAAACAAACTGTTGAAGATATCGCTATCAAATCATCTAAGATGTAACAATGTATATTTAGCAAATTTCTAGTTAAGAACAGTAAGCATAGTACTGTTCTTTATATCTGCCGGACATAGCACTTCGGCATTTCCAGCTGGTACTATATAGCTCCCGGAGGATGATGGTCTTGGTTCGTTGTCCCGGTAGGGAGGAAACAATATAGACAGGATTCGTTTTCACGAGGAATGATTCCTTTGCTATTCACAAATTAATAACGACAAACGAAAATTCTTTCGGCGATTCCCAGTTTCTTCTGTTCAGCAAACAAAGCTATTTGTTGCGTCCTAATTAAGATTAAAAAAAGAAGGGGCTCTAAGCTTGTCAGGTTCATTACATTAGATGCTTTGTTAGGGGCGCAATATTGTTATCCAGCGGCACTGCCCACCGCAGTTACTCATAAAGAAGATTGACCCTCATGCCAAATAACCATTCCTTATAGCCACATGTCAGGTATTTCTTCGCTCGAGTTCTCAGGAGGAAGTGGCTATGCATTTCTTTAGCCGACCGTGGTAAGATTGCTGGCGACGTGCTTAAGTCACGCCGAGGAAGGAACTGTAACATTTATCAGGCAATAAAGAGGGAACAGTTCTAACAATATTTTTCAAGTTGGTCTTTTTTTGGTAAGTTATTATATATGTTAGTTATCAATCACAAAGCTTTATATATTATTTATATACATATATGACCAAAATAAATTTCAGGACATAAACCTGTCATTACTGGCTAAACTCTGCCGGAGGCCCGGGGGATAAAGTACGTTTTTAATATTAACAAGGAATTTACTCTCCAAACTCCTCAAAAAGTGGCGTGCGATCGCCTAAGAGCCATCACTTTCAAACTCAATGGCCTGATGTCTTCGGGCTAGGGCGGGCTGTTCTCTTGATGCCGAGCAACTTCTGAATACTCTCCCTGAAGTTGCTCCCTTTGATCGCGCCGCCGCTGGCGCCTAAAAATAACATAACTTGTCTGCCTATTAAAGGCACAGACTAATCGTGACAGATTGCCGAGACTCACAATTAGCAATCGTTGATGACACTCGGAGAACCAAAGATATAATATCTCCAGTGCAGAAAAATGCAAAGACCAGTATGCATTTTCTTTTAAAATGAAATTCCGATGTATTTCTTCACTAATTTCAGTACAAACTGATCTCACCACCATCTTCTGTAACTACCCCACCCCTTATTGCATGGCTCCAGTTAAAAGGGAAATTGAACTCGCTGTCACCGTGCCTTCCCCCCAACCAGATAATTACCCTTAAATTGCTCGCCGGGCACTTGTGTTTATATGAGATTAGAGCCCGGAGCTATCAATAAACTCTTCCCAGCAAGTGGCCAATCAGATTAAGTGCTAATTTATTTCGAAAGATTATTGATGGCGGGCAGGTTGAGGCATCCAATGGCAGATGTCTGCTCCACCCATGAAGGTGCTGATTGGATAGCATCCTACAAAGTCTCTCTTCTTAACGCCCGGCTCCGAGTGGCATCAGGAAGCTGGCAATGTTTTGAGAATCGCGGAGTACGGGCAGGCCCAGCGCGATCAGGGCGTTTGTAATTGTGTGTTTTGTTTTTCTTTTTAATGCAACATTTGAAAAGGGATCGACTCTATATGGCCCCTTGTTCTGTCATGAGTGCTTTGCAAGTGACAACTGGCGGCGTTAAGAACGAAGAACCCCGTTCTTTGAGTAAAGGGATACAGAGCGCTGTGAAATTAGCGGTGGACGAAGAGATGGACAGACCCAAAGCCCCTCCTGCGCTTCTCCCATTTAGCGTGGAGGCGCTTATGTCTGACAGGAAACCCAGCCGGGACAGCTCTACTTCGGACGCACCGCTTGTTGGCCCCTCGCAGAGCCTGAGCCCTCGAGCCACCGGTTTACCGGCTCAGGAGACGTTACCTACTTCTCTACCGGCGAACACTTCCTACACGGTGGAAGGACTGTTAAAACTATCTGAAGACGCACTTGTCAAGTCGGAGAGTAGCGACCGACAAGAACGGACGCCTTGGATACAAGACTCGCGGTTCTCTCCCCCTCCCAGTAAGTGAGAAACCTGACTTGATATTATCCTTGTGTATGCGGCAAGCAGTAACTGCGAATTTCGACAATGCCAGGCTACTGAATAGATTTAATAGTTTAAACGCTTCACTCTTTTGTTCTTAAAATTTTCGGGACTGTTACTTAGTTGCGGTCGTTAAGATCTACTTTTGGCGGGGAGAGAGGATGCATCTTAATTAACGGGTGTTTGTATTTATTTTAGGGAGAATGAGTCCTCCTACTTGCACCCTCAGAAAGCACAAAACCAACCGCAAACCCAGGACTCCATTCACCACCTCGCAGTTACTGGCCCTGGAGCGCAAGTTCCGCCAAAAACAGTACTTGTCCATCGCCGAGAGAGCAGAGTTTTCCAGCTCACTTAACTTAACAGAGACACAGGTGAAAATCTGGTTTCAGAATCGCAGGGCGAAAGCCAAACGACTGCAAGAGGCCGAGCTGGAAAAACTGAAAATGGCAGCCAAGCCCATGCTACCACCGGCTTTTGGAATTAGTTTTCCTATCGGTACGCCGGTCCCCGCAACATCTTTGTATGGAGCTTCCCACCACTTTCACAGACCCACTCTACCAGTATCGCCAGTCGGACTATATGCTGCTCACGTTGGATACAGCATGTACCATTTAGCCTGAACGGAATCGAGCGAAGGGACTTGTTAACATACGCACGCATGTGCACAACCGATTGGACTCCTCTTCCCCCGTTCAACTTGCAATGATTCCTCTCTGGGAGGGAGTTGTGTACTATGTAATATACTGTATATTTGAAGTTTATCATTTATATTATGCATATATTTGTTAAATAAATGTAAGTGTTTCAAGTAGCTTCAGGTGATAGCGTTTTCTTTGAAATTAAGTTTGGGATGCTTCAGTCTAAGAGGTAGTTTATCCAACAATTATTTCTAACTATGAAGTAAATCAGCTATTGGTTATCGGAAGACCATTATCTCTGTTTGCATTCATGTTCCTACCCCAAAAGCGAGTAGTTCTGGCAAATCTAGTAACGATGCTTTCTAAACCTTTGCATTTGACTTAAATGCAGCAACATTTATTTAGCCCCACCAGTTTCAAGTCCAATCGATTCGCAGCTTTGTTCAAAACAGCTGGCTTTAAAAGTTGTTTTGCAGCATTTTTGAATGTTTTGTGCTGTTACACCATGCACAAACTCCTGTTATCAATTTGCGAGGAAGTGAAATAAATTGGAAGATTTTTTTTGGATTATTTGAGCTGGCAAAATGATGCTCCGACGGACCACTGTTTAACAAAGATGAAACTTTTTTGGACTTTAGGAAAACGTAAGCGAATATCGTTTTTAGTATGGGATGACTAAATTATTTTAATTCTCCATGTAGAAGCGGTTTTGTGTAGAGTTTAAATGTTTGTTTTATAGTGACAAGCCGTCAACCTAGTCAAGTTTAATTCTCAATTGAATAGGGGGAGGGAGTCTTTCCTTCACCCATGAGCTTTTCATCGACCGTTTACGCTAAAGCATGATGTTTCCTAGTCAGTGATCGTTCATGCAAAGAAACAAAAGTTCCCTCCACCCTCCGAAATGAGCAACCTTTATCTTCCGGTATTGTAGCTATCTAAGAGTCCACCAGTTACTCGCCCCCACCTCTTTCTATTTTCGTCTTTCCCCCGAGGAAATAAAGTGACCAGGACTTTTTTTTGTTACTTTTGACCCTTTCCACTGAGTCTCGTGGCTTAATCTTTAATCTTTGTCTTTCTTTCCACTCTAGCTGAGGGAAGTCATTGGCAAATAATTGCTGTAATGAGGGGGAAAAGTCTTCTGCAGGCGCACCGTGGCTCCAGTTTGACTGTGGCTGGGGGGCAAAGCGGAACCCTTTATCATTCCTAAAATTGGAATGACTTTTCTCCCTGTACCAGAGGCTCAGCGGCATTTCCTTTACATTTCTGTCATCATTTCCGATCGCAAGTAATGGGATTTAATGAAATCCTGCGACTGCGGGATTATTTCCGTTTTTAAATATGAAGCAGCCTTGATTATACAATTGAATTTACTTCGAGTGCATTCGTAACAATGAAGTAGACTTATAAAAGTTTCAACAGATCTTGGTTCAGGTCCTCGCTAGAGCATATGAGGGCTCTGTTTGGAATTATTGAGTATTACAATGCAAAACAGAATCTTGAAAACTTCCTTCTTTACTTCAAGGGGCAAAAATCAAGAGCATGACCTCAAACAGAGGTCCCAGTTATTGTTTAGGAACCTATTTTTCACGGGTTACTGAGGCAGTGAACTCCGTGTCGATCGCCCCCGCCGTTTTTTTAATATAAAACATCAATAGTGGTGGAGGTGACGGACACACGTCGAGTCCCTGTGCAGCTCCGCGCCAATCGGGCAACCCTTTAGTCTTTCCCGACATTCCTTTTGATGTCAATATTCCATTTAGAAAGTTCTCCGCGGCTCTCAATCATGGACAGATGCCTGTAGGATCGCGGAGGAAAATGTGACATTATCGCTCAGACTTCACTTTTTACCCCTAGGGCTAGTCACTTCGCTCAATTACACCCCATATGCCAACAATTAATAAATAAGTAATGACAATAAGTTCGGAATCATACGGATGAGCGCTCCGACTGAAAAGAAAATTCACACAAAAGGCGAGAGATTTGCCGGTCCTCTTCATGAGGGCATCGTTCTTTTATGTCTGTCTCCTGCCTGGGGTTAAACAGAAAACAAAAACATTTTTTTCATTTAAGTATCGCAACGGGTAGTTGGAAGTGAGATTCCGTGTTTCCCTTAAACAAAAGTGTGGTGGCGCCAACCAGCCTAGCCAACAGACATTTAATAATATTTTTTAAACTCACTCAGATAGCCATTAACCAGTTCGCCCAGCAAATACTTTACTCTCAGTAACTGAACCCAATTTTGTAAAATGCCATTAACTTCGATACATTAATTTAACTTTAAAGCAAAATATTAGAGTCTTCCAAAAGAGTTGTCAAACTTATTCAAAGCCCATTTAGTTTGCCAGGTATGGCTGACTGTATTTCAAATTTTAATTTTCGTTTATTTTATTTTTAAGGCCATTTCATGTACATTCCCAGGTCTTGTCGTCATTATGTCAAGCCACCTCTCAGGACAGACCAGCGATTAAAGGGTTAACGCGCTGTTGTCTGAGCGAGGCCAAGAGGCTTTTGTAGCCCATGAATTCAAAGGGCAGACATACTTAATCAAACTACAAAGGCCAGGTGGAGGTAAGATCAATCTCTTATGTTTTGATCGATGGAGAAACAATTGATTTTATTTCTTTCAACCCAAGCACGTTCCCAATCACAACAACCGACTCTTGTTTTCGGAAATGTGTTTTATATATATTTAAAACTTACGCCAGCTTCACATCAATTTCCTTTCCACACGCTACTAAAATGTAATTGGTAATAGAGACTTGAAGAGCGAAGAAAGAAAGCGGTAGAATTTAATTAGAAGGAAGTCACAACAAGGATTGTTCAGTTGAATCCTCGAGCAACAAGTGCCTGCGCCGTTCATTGCTCATCTCGCATAGCTCATTCCCAACCATTATTGTAGTGGTGGCACAAAATCTTAAAGATGACTTCAGACCCGATGTAGGATAAATATCGCCAGTTTTATTCGCCTTGATACGTGTGGCTCAGGAACGTGTTCTATCATAATTTGCTGAACATCCCACGTATTCCAAACTTGGAGATATGAGATAAATTCATGAACAGATCTAGTAATAGGTTCGGTTTAGAAAGTAATTACGAGTCCTAACAAAATATGACTATAGTACATCAATATAAAAACGTAAATATTTGATCAGCGATCAATTCTGTTTCGTGGGTTAAACGGGTATTTGTGGTAATGCATTTGATGAATAAAGTGCGAGAAAGATTGTGCGAATCTTGTTTGCTTAAGCATTCCTTGAAGTGTATTTAAAATCATTCGAGCACAGAGCGAACCCGCACTGATTCTGTGACTTTTCCACTCTCGCTCTCGATTTGCTGGCATCTTCGTTAAAAGCACCCTTAGGTTCCGAACTTACGCAAACAAATATACACGTCTTTCTTAGAATGGACATTCTGAATACTTAGGGTTCGGTCCTAAAGTTTCTAGAAACTCAATTTAAAATTAGACCTATAAATTAAAAAGACAAATCTCTCTAGACACTAGTGATGGAAACATTGACACTGGCAACATCTAATCCAATCAGAACCCAAGTGTTTACAATATCAATTTATGCTTATTTAATTTAACTAATTATTAATAAGTGGTAGGGCGATGTAAACATTTCAATATTGACCACTGAGTTTAGGAGTATATAACTTCTAAAAATAAAATATCACCAATGGCTTGGGAATAAGAATTTTGATAAGAATAAGATATTCATGCACACCGCACTATTTAAAAATTCGAATTACAAATATTAATATATGCAACGTGATCATAAGGTTAGGTGGGGCAGCTTTTTTGAAATAGTCGAGTTTAACTGTTTCATGTTACGTTTATATAATGGTATTATTAAATGACATTAGGATGGTAATTCTAGTTTTTGAGAAAAAAATTGAGATCTGACAACAACGCCAGTTATCTATGAAGCCTGGTATTTTTAATTAATACCTTTTTATTGTTCGAAGCAGATGTAAAATACAGCTGTGAACTGTTACTAGTACCATTGCAATTTTCTTTTTCTTGCAAAGTAGACTTTTACCAAATTCTACTCAAGTTTCCTGTAGATTTATGTAACGTGTCATATTACCTTGTAAATTTGGTCCATGTCAAATAAGCCATAACGAAGTTTATTTTGTGTGTCATTTATTGCACCACAGTAAACGCGAGCAAAGCCCGTATAATCAGAGAGAGAGAGAGAAAGGGAGAAGCTTCCTCATGTCAGATAGGAAATACATAGTTTAATTTTTTCTGAATAATACGTTCGAAAGCGTATTTTTTTTAAAGTTACATGTTCTTGTGATCGGTCTTTGTATTGTCTGAAAGTCTATGCGACTTTAGGGATCCTAGCGTCATCTGTTTAACATGTAGATAGACCAAGAAGTGTTTACATACACGAGGAAATCTGCAGATGCTGGAAATTCAAGCAGCACACACAAAATGCTGGTGGAGCGCAGTGGGCCAGGCAGCATCTATACGGAGAAGCGCTGTCCACGTTTTAGGCCGAGACCCTTCGTGAAAAAGGTCTCGGCCCAAACGACGACAGTGCTTCTCCCTATAGATGCTGCCTGGCCTGCTGCGCTCCACCAGCATTTTGTCAGTGTTTACATACAACTGGAACATAATGTTCTCCATAGTCTTTTTGGCCTTTTATTCTTCCCACAATTTACTATTAGACACAACGATTTCACTCTGGTTATTTTTCATTTCTTAAGCATGTTGGAAATTGTGATAGCCAATTGTTAAGTTCGTTTAGATAATATTTTCTCTGTCCATTGTTGAATGATGTTGAAAGGCATCAAAAGGACATTAAACCAAAAGGAATAACTACTCAAATAAAAGCCACATATATTCCGTTGTATATGTGGAACTGTTGATGCCATAAACGTATATGCAGACTTTGGAAACTTTCAAATATAAAGTACTGTAAATGTTCAACATTTTTCATGTTGCTCGGATTATGTTTAGAGGCTTCTTGCACCCTCTGCAGTCAGTTGAGAGAATGTGTCAATTTTTCGCGCAAAAGTACTGGATTAAGTGCTTTTGCTTTCCTCAAACACTGGGTTGTTTAAGGTTAACACCTATTCGGAAATACCGCGCTCAGGTTCAATAAATTACTCACTTTATCGCAAAGACATTCAAAAATGTATTTCATATGTTCGTAACTGGCCCACGTGTGGGTACTGCTAAACTATTTGAAGCTAGCCAAGACTTTAAAGAGCTAGTCATCACAGAGCAATATTTTAAACAGCAAGCAAATGTTTTAATTGTGTTGTTTTAAATATATACCCCTAAACAGTTATGTTTACAAAAATTCCTGTTTTATAAAAACGGATTAATCAAAGCCTAGTAAATACAGTACTTACATGTATAAACCCACCTTTAAAAATATGTGTCTATATGCCATAATTAAAATACTTTGTCACACAAGTTATATGCATATATAAATACGATGTAAATTAATATGTCTTTCTAACTACACCATATTAAACATACAATACATTATTCATGTTGGAGAAATTGGAACTCATTCATACATACACTGAACAACAGAAATTTGGTTGCACTGGTATTTTATGTATTATTCTGGAGTAGGGTTAAAGGCAAAATAATAGTGAAAATTAATCCATAGACTAAAGCTAATCTTTTATCAGAAATTATTTTGTTTTAGGATCTGTTGCATTGATCTTTGCATTGGCATGATTTAAAAAAAACTATTGGTTGGCTACAGATTTTTTTTACAACTCTCCATTGGGCTGAGACTTGTACCTAATTGTAAACCTTTGTTTAGACTGGACAAGACTTTCTATGATGTACAAATCATACACTGCCTCTCCAGAGGGTATACGGGGCAGATTTGGTTCATATCTTGCCTAGACATTTCTGAACCTATTGGGTGAAGAAAATATCAGCATTTCATATTGTCAAAAATTTGCAGTCTGTTGTAATGGCAGTCATCATTTCTACACATGAATTATATTTGTTCTGCCATGAAGCCCAGTGGTGGTGGTGGGGGAGACACTTGTGCAGTTTAATGCAATGAGCAAAGGCTATATATTGACAACATTTTGGGTACAAAGAACTATTATGAGTTCTCTTTGCCATAAAATAGTTTCTGTGTTTTTTTTAGGGTCAATTGATCTATGAAGCACCTGAGTATATTTATTTAGAGAAATAATCGTGGAACTGTCCCTTCTAACCCAATGAGCTGTACCCAGGTACCCATCTATTTTACACTAGCCTCATCAAAGGATCATTTACAATGCCAATTAACTTACTGGACCATGAGAGAAAACCAGAACACACAGAGGAAACCCATGTGGTCATGAAGCAAACATGCAAACTCCTTACAGAAAGTGCCAGAGTTGAACTCTGAACTCTGATGCCCCGAGCAATAATAATTTGCACTAGACACTATGCTACCATGGTGCATTTGATAAACTTGGCTGTTCTCTAAACTTGTCACTGCAGAGGTATTCCTATCTGCCCATTACTACTTCACTTACTGCTGCATTAGTAATAACTCCCTTTTAAAAATTCTCTACCTTGTTTTCAGCTCTCTATGAACTTACAACTCCCCGCTCCCTGTTTTTGTAATATTTCCAAGATGCCTGGAAACTACCTGTGAAATAAATTGCATCATTACTACATAATTACCACTCTCAGCTGGAAAAGATCTAACCTGTAGATTTCCTCCCAGTCTCTGTATCTTTTCCTATGCCCTATGCCCTATGTCATGTTCCTCTTAAAGGTTTGCCTCTGACTAACATTTAATCTTCATATTTTGTTCTTATGACATGAGAGTTTACTTGGTCCATTAAATTATGCTGATTGACAACCCCATCAATCCCATTCATTTTGCATTGTTCTATTTTCTTCAAAATGCCCAGTAACATTTGCTTGATCCTGTAATCACTCATCTACAATTAAGGTAATTTGCAGTTACTAGTAACTTATCAGTCAACTTGCCTTTGGGATGTGGTACGAAACCAATGCAATTCCAGAATGGAGAACCTAGTAACTCCACACAGACAGAGGAGGAAGTCAGAACCAATCCCCATTAGTTGAAGATGCAAGGTGCCTCTGTGTCACCAGATATGCTCTATTCACCAACTTTCTAATATCTAATTATGGTGCTTTGACTTACTGCAAATTTTATTGCTAATGCTTCCATGAAATGCTGAAGGACATATTGTTACATTAACTATGTAAAATAAATGTAAGGTATTGTTTTGAATCATAGAATCTTAAATACTTACAGCACAGAAAGAGGCCAATTGGCCTATTATCACCACATTGAACATACACTGGAGCTGGATAGGCCACTCATACTTCTCAGCTCTCAGTTTGTAGCCTTGGAGGATACTATTCCTTAAATAAGTACTCATTCAAGGATGTTTTAAATATAGTAAGATTTCCACTACTGCCATCCTTCCTTTGACTGATGTAAGTCTAAAAATCCAGATTTATATAGTTCATTGAATGATAACATTCTTCCCTCAATTTCCCTCTAATCCCTTTGCCAATTAGATTAAATTAAATCCATGTCCCTTCATAATAGACTTTCTGCCAAGGGAAAATAGATCTTTCCTGTTCATTAGTTTGTGGGCTCTCATAATTTTACACAGCTCAATTAAATCTCCCTTCATTCCTCCAAAGAAAACAACCCCAATCCTGCCCGTTTCTCCTGATAATTAAAATTCTCCAGACCTGGCAACATCTTCATAAATCTCCTCTGTGCAGCTCTTTCTGTGATATTTTCCTTTTAGAAGGGTAACCATGAGAGCTTATAATACCTGGGCTATGGTCTAATTTGACTTTCATTGTGTTTCAATATGATATTCCTATTTTTCTCTTGCATATTTCAGTTGATTGTCAAATATCCCATATGCACAGGACTTTCTGCAGAATCAGGAAAGTATCCCATATGCCTGCTTACTCACCGATTCATCTGTTCTGTAACCTCAGGGATTTGAGATATGTACTTTCAGACCCCTCCCTTCTCTTAGCTTCTTAGTATTCTACCATTTTTATACTTTGTGCCTGTCTAGTGCATTTCCTCCCATTTTCTGGATTAAGCTCAAAATACCTCTTACATTCTTGGACATCTTCCTTTGGTCTCTCACTATCAATTGCATTGACATTGGTATGTTTCATATAGGTGGAACGGACTCTTAAGTCATAATAATATGCATTACAAAAAGCAAAGGACTTCCAGCTGAGTCCTACAAAACCCATCTGCACACTGCCCTTGTGTAATAAAATCTCTTATAGACTTCTTCTTCCTTTTAAATAACTTGGTACTTACCCTGGGTTCTCACAGACTTTATTAAGTACCTTGCTAAAATCTATGTATATTGCAAACTATGCACAAACTTCAAGATGCACATTTTATTGCCTAGTTTGACAGCAACAATTATCCCACTGTCCTTGATTAAATCAGCTCTCTAAATATTCATTTATGCTGCTTCTCAGATATTTTTCCAATAATTGGCCACAATTGATATTAAGATATGGGTTATTTGGTCTATATCTTTCTCCTTTTTCAAACAACACCTCAATGACATTTTCCCAGATCTTGTATCATTGTGCTTGAAGCCAAAAACATTGGAAATTTATAGCTATTGCCCGCCTATAGCCCAGAATGCTGGAACCAGCAATTAATCTACTTTTAAAAATGTCATATGTCTTAACCATGTTATCTCTTTCTCTTTCTTATTTCCAATCTGTAACATAGATAAAGGAAAGTTACAAGGCCAGAACTGGAGAGAGGTTAGAATCAGCGATTTTGGAAGGCTATAGGGTTGGAGGTGTTGGCACATTTAGAGAGAGATTTGGTTTTCAATGTCTGCTCATTGTCACAATATGTTGGTTAGATAAATGACCAATACCAAATTTAACCCCAACATAGAAGTGACTGGCACCCCAAGCCATTTGGTATTTTTATGTAGGAATCAGCATAAAATCTTTTGCTTTTAAAATTATAATTTATAGCAATGACATGCTTAATTATGGACCATACGCTTCAGTCAGAATAATTCAAGGAAAGTAAAATATTTTGTACAGGGTGAATTTAAGGCTATCATTAGGAAATTTGACAATGATACTAAAATTGTCATTGTGTTTGAAAATTGCAATATTTCATTCTGAGGACACCAGTGTGTTGAAGCTGTGCTTTTACATCCTGCTGGTTGCAAATGGCTCATCATAGTGAAATAATAATCAAAGGTGTCAGAGTCCCACGAGTTTATAGGGTAAACAGATGATGTATTTTAAAATAATTTTCTGGCCAAGTTTCCTCCTACTCTCTGTAAATACATAATTTATTGCTCACATCTTAACATACACCATGTAGTTACTCATGAATTTTGTCCTTATTGTAAATATTGGGGTCTGGTTTAGCATCTGAATTTTAAGATTCCCACACTGGTTTACAAATCCTTCTGTGGTCTTGGATTTCTATGTTTTATTGCAAAATCGTACCTCTCCTCCTCCTTCAGAGAACTTAAGCCATCAATTCAAATCAGATCAGATTTGTTTATTGTCGTAAACAACCAGGTGGAATGAAATTCCTGGCTGGTATTAAGCTCCTGGAGTAAGCATTATACAAGGCAGTAATCAATAGCAATACGAAGCACAAACAACAGAATTGCAGAAACACATTAGTGCAATCTGAATTAGTGGTAAAAGAAGTTAATCTTTTTGACTGTCCCCAAATGTTATTAAAAATGCAGAACATAAATTCAAGCTGTTGTGATTGTGATTAACATTAACAGTATGTATAATACACAACAACCAATGGGCAGCAAGAATTGGGAATCAATCAGTTTGCTGGAAGTAGGTCAGCAACAAGTATTGAGTCAGCCTGTTGTGCAGAATTGGTGCACTATAATTTCCAAATCTTTTCCCCAGTGATCATCAGAATGTTCTAGATCATAATGTTCTCTTCCTTTTTTGACTCGGTTCCAAGATTTTAAAACCTATACTGTACACAAAGTGGAATAAATAGAGATCAAAATGGAAAAGATGTTTGTATGTTATCAAATCATTGTTATTCTCTGAAAGCTGAAATTTGTAATATTTTTCTTCTGATTTTCATAGATTATCTCTATATCCTGCAATAGCCTATGTCCTTCAATGCCAATCTCCCCCAGATGCCCATAATCAGCATTTCATCTACTTATGCTTAAAATTCTCTCTCTGGTTGTTGATTCTACAGGTTTATTACCCTTTGGGTGAAACTGTTCCTCTTGCCTTTCTACTCTTGCATTTAATATTTTAACTTTCAACTTAGATTTGTTTACATTTCACCTCAGGCAAGAAACTTAAATTTTATTTCCAAAGGAAATCAATCCTCCTCCTCTCCACGTTTCTCTTGGATCCTGAAGCCTTCATAACCACTAACTTCTGTACTCAGTTAGCCAGAAGTGCATAAAGTACCTCTGATTAGATCATTCCAACTTCTTGAACTGGAACCTTAAAGAAGAGTCCTCTATTAACGTGTATTAACGAGTCCCCCTTCCCCTTTTTAGAGCTGTTATTCCAATAACGCTCCTTAGACTCAGAAATAAATTTTGATTGACATGAGTTTGTGGCGCATCGGAAGTTCGCTTCAATATCTAAATCCGATAGCGAATTGATGGATTAAACTAATAACATCAACAAAAATTGCTACAAACCCTCTGTAGTTCGACCGCTTCTGTGGAAAGAGAAAATGTTAAATTGAGGTGGATGATGTTTGCTTTTAGTGAGAAGTAGCACCGCACTTCATATTAATGTTCACGCCGAAAACTATGGAATATGAACTTTATTGTGATGCATTTAATTAATTATAATATATTCAGAATCGTTAGTTGTAAAATGCAGTTAAACGCTCTCGTGGGTTATTTATCTCTGCGGAACACACAGGTACCCTTGCAGTTTAATAGCGTACTTTCACAAGAAACCACATAAAAAATTAATCCTGCTTTGTTTCTTCCGGGACCATCCCATCTTTTGATGGCCTTAAGCCTGGAATTGTGCAGATAGATAACGGGTTAAGCCATATTCGGTGCTGTAGGGTGTGCCACGACCCGTTATTCATGTATGTACACTACAGCACCTATTTAACCTTGTAGACATTGCTCAAGTTCAAAGTTCAAAGCTCCGCTGATATTTCGGTTAATAACCTTTTCTTCCCATAGAGAAATCTCTGCATAAATAAGTGTTTTTCACAAGTTATTTCTTCCGCTAGGATTGACAAATAACTTAGTCACTGTGTCAAATTGATTGCTAATAAGTAATCAAGGCAGCCCTGGCATTTCTATAATACAGACGTTACAATACTTCGTCTTTAACGAAAAGGGATCGATCTAAGATACAAGCTGCAAGGCGATTAATTTCACAGTTCCTAACCGGCTATTTTGTAAGCTCTACTAGTAACTGACCGTCCGTGAAAAGCCGAGAATACATTTCTTTGAGAGGCCATTGACAGTAAAATACATGAGATGTTCTGAAGGGGAACATCGCACGTGTATTTCTTAACTGATATGAATACATGTTTCCTGCGCTTGAGATCTATCCTATCACTGCTCCTCTATAACCACCTCTGTACGTTTTCCTTTGCATCCCCGGGCTTCTGCTTGATACTTTATTTACTTAAATCCCCCTGCTTTCTGCCCTCACCTGCAACGGCTCCCAGATTTCCATGCCATGACTCTGTCCCTCTTCTGAGTGTATAGATCATTTTTCACCACCCCACAACCTCAGCACGTATCCCTGTTCTTCTCTGCGAGGATATAGGTAATCAAATAGTGGAATCTATCAAAATAAATGTAAGTACAATTGAAATAAAACAGAACCAGACGTGGCCCAGCATGAAGCACATTTCCTCCCTCTTGGAACAAGGACAGTCTGTCCGGCCTGTCTCTAGCTCCCTGGGCAGTACTCTGATGTATTTTTAGAGATGCTTATTGAGCCCTAGAGCAGCGATTTTCCCGTTTTTTCCCCAGGAATGTCCAAAGTACTGCATCTCAACGTTTGGGGAACAAAGTAGTACTTTGGTGCCGGTTTAATATTACAGTGTAATATGACATTATAGCATTCTGTCGCTGGGTTAACCAGATCACGCTGCATCTGTTGTCAATTGCCCAATCGATAGATGTTTAACTCCAAATGTGCACAGGACTGGAATTGTCTGAAATTCGACCTCGCCCTGTAGGACGCACCAACGTATCACCCCAGGTAATTCACAAACCTGCTAAACGCCCGGCACGTCTACCTACTCAAATAGCAAATGTATTCGATGCAAACTACTCGACATTTTACTTAAGACTACTGACAATTAATTTGCGATTTCTCAATCTACTGAAACCCGGCATTGACCAGGAACGCTGCCAAATTTGCTGTGTGGGCTTGGCATTTTTAAAGATGTCGTTCATGGGGCTCTTTTCATCGCTCTCTGGGAGCATCTCAGTCGGGGCAGATCGGAGATCTGGGTCTCATTCCACAAGCAACAATGCGACAGCATGAATCTTCAAGACAAAGGCGCAAATCACATGTCTTTGTTTATTTTTATAACAAAATCAAGATTCTCTTTAAGGATTACACAACAAATAATATCCCCTACAGCGGTATGTGAGGGCTGCATATATTTATTAGGATGGTCGACCATTGGATAAAAGAGTGGTTGCAAGATTTTTTTCCCCCGTAGATAATAGGATCCTTCGTTGGAGTTGATATTAAGAATTCCGTATAGGTTCCAAGAGATTATTGAAGTGGCCGATTTCCCTCTCTGTTTTGCATCGCTAAAGTTCCAATTCACAATTTGTGCCGAGAATAGACCTCAGTAGGAGAGTACTGGAAAGCCCAGGGAGTGTTGTAAATGCGTGTAATCGTATGCAACATAAATAGTAGTTTCAACTTTCGTCCTGAGTTTATTTTCTTTCAGGAAAAAGGCAAGCTGGGGGAGTGGGGGAGGAGGGCAGAATCAAATATAAATTTCGCCCCTGAAGTGCAATATAACACAAATTGCTATCCCGACCCCACTCTCATCTAAGGTGGTTTCATTTTGTTTTCTTTGTGAAGTCTGAAATCTATTCTCCCAGCTGCAGTCCTCCTATCCATTTGCCCCTCAACCCAACTATACAAAGTATGTGGTCGCAAAGTTAAGCCGCTTCAGAAAACCAGAAGGACTTTCGTGTTAACCAATTGCATTATCGATTTCTCACTCTCATTACAACGTGGCAATACAAAGTCATTAAACGTTTGCTTCAGTTCCACAAAGCTCCAATGAATCTAAAAGAGGTCGATTTTCTGCCGTAATGACGTGGATTTCTGAGAGTTATTGGCTACTTGACAGCTAAACAAGTCGTGCACTGTTCAATTTGCAGCGATGTTTCTAAGTTCTATTGACTAACAGTTTACTAAATGGTCGTGGTAGCCGTTATCAATATAAATTATATACAGTGTGTTAAGGACGGCACCTTTTAAACACTACTTCGCTGTACAGGCACAGATCATAATTCTGCAGTGATACGCTTACAATGTCATTTCTTTAACCCGCTCCTCCCTATAGTCAATACAATATTTTTAATGTACATCCGTATTAATATTTTGTTACATAAAGCAGATTCAAAAGTTGACAGAATCTTCATTCACACGCAGGAGTAAAATCCTTTTGCTATTGTATAGAAATCCAACGAAGTATTTTCCTTCCCTTAATCCTTTCAAGATAAATACACTGTTTCGGGAAGCCGATCTGTTTCCCTTCGAATGATATTACTTCATAGGTATATCATTCGTATTCAAAGCTATATGGATAGCTGTCTCGGCGAAATCCTATTTTAGTGGAGTTATTTGGGAGTTTTGAGTTACTTTGGTGGAACACTGGAGGCAGTTTTAATCCCTTCTACGTACAGTTGGTGTCGGCAATAATTATTCTCTCAAAATTTGACAGTGATCAGTTTATGCCAAACACATGACGACATTCGTTATTTCTGTATCATTATTAATAGTAGCTACAAACAATAAGTAAGATGGGAGAGGAATCTGTCAGAGGCTTGCATCCATTCAGTCTTGTTGATTTACGGGCTGCTCTATTAGCACAAATGTAACTATAACCAGTTATTATAAAGGGCTGCCTTTCTTGGGTCTGGATCTTATTAGATGGCCATTCCGAACAGACCGAAAAAGCTTCTGCAGAACAAAAAAAGTTAAACATTAAAGGTGAACCTGAAGTCTGTGTTGCTTGCAAGATAATTGCGTTCAACACTCGCGTTTAAATAATGCAGAGAGCTGACTGCTTTGCTCCGTAACGTTCTTATCAAAGGACTCAGAGCATCTAACATTCTGAAACTTATATTCCTATTGTTTGATGTAAAACATCTTTTATTCCATGACAGTTTGAATAAACATGTTTTGAATTAAATTTTAATTCTAAATATCAAATGGAACGGGATTAAATGGATTTAAAGTAAACTTTATGAAAGGATTATATTCACAATTATTCACTAGTTGATTAGGAATTCGATTCTTTTATTACCTAACTGTATATTCAAAGGACACTTTATTAGGTACTGGAGGTTCATGGTCTTCTGCTGAAGTTGTGCATTTAGAGATGCTCTTCTGCACTCCACTGTGTTAATGAGTGGTTAATTGAGTTCCTGTCACCCTCCTGTCAGCTTGAAGCAATCTGCCCATTCTCCTTTGCTTCTCATTATCAAGGCATTTTTACCCACAAAACTGTTTCTTCCCCCTCCCCCCACACACCATTCTAGGTAAACTCCAGAGACTATGTATGAAAATCCCAGGAGATCCACAGTTTCTGTGATATTCAAACTACCCTGTCTGGCATCAACAATCGTTCCATGGTCAAAGTCACTTAGACCACGTATTTCCCCATTCTAGTGTTTGGTCTGGACAATTGAACCTCTTGACCATGTTGGCATGCTTTTATGCATTGAATTGCTGCCACATGAGTGGCTGATTAGATATTTGCATTAAAGAGCAAGTGTACAGGTGTACCTAATAAAGTGGCCACCAAATATATAATTCAAAGGTGCTAATTGCAGCTTTACTTTACCTCTGCCATAGAAAGCCTATCTATTCATCTACATAATAGTGATTCATTGTGCGAGGCATGAAAACTACTATACAAATGCTTTATCTGATTATCAAGGAAGCACAGATATGATTTTGATTCATTTCAAAGGCTTCACTTATTTGAGTATATTGTAGGTCTACAAGCAGGAATATATTCCTTATAAGAAATAATTATTTATCTGGATTCAATAAATATTCAGTAGTTAAACTGTGTTTAAAGTGCATACAAGCATATTTGTGTTTGTATTAACACAATGTTGTGCAGAACTAAATACATCCAAAATCTTTCTTCTTTAACCTCTTTAGTATTTGAATTTTGTATTTGTACATCTGTATTTTTTACAACGCAATACACGTCACAGGAAGTAGATATAACTCATATTGTTTGTCTTTGTACACACCTTGTTACAGAAGAAGTGACATAATACTTCAGTCCTGATGAAGGGTCTTGGCCTGAAATGTTGACTATTTATTCCCCTCCATAGATACTAGCTGATTTGCTGAGTTCCCCCAGCATTTTGTATGTATAACATAGCCAAAAGTAATGGGTGCATATATGGATTTTATTGCAGGCTTAATTGTGAACAAAAAACAATTTAGATCCTTCTTCCTATTAGTGAAGTTTTTATTGAAGACAAGTGACTGAGTAATATCAGGTACTAATTCAGAAAATTCTGGCTTTATTTGGTTAGGATTTAAACATAAGCTGGACTAAGTCTTTCTTTGATTGGTTTAATTTGTTATTTTAAATGGTGCATTAGATCATGACAGGTTTAGATAAGTTAAATAGAGGCAAAATGTTCAAGGACCAGAAGGGACATATTCAAATTATGTGCAAAATGCAATGAGATGTAAGGAAACATCTTATTTATATAGAATGTATTTGTTCTGAAATTCACTGCTTGCAGTTAGTGAAATAGTCAATCTGTTTTTTTTCAAGGGGGGTTGAATAGTTCCTTGGTTAGCAACATTTGCCATGGCATTGAGGGCCTCAGATCCATGAGTAACGAACACACCGAATCCAGTATAAATGGTGAAAAGAGCCCACCATCTCATAAACTACCCATTAATCGCCTCCCTCTCCATTTGTTGAAGAGTCTGCAATTCTCACAATGGCTTCATCGTTAAGCTGAGAAACACATTGATATGTCTATATTATAGCCTCTTCCCATAATCAGCACCAAAATGAAAACAAGACACCCATCATCGCGATGGCCGAAGAAAGAAGACATACCCTTGAGGGAAAATACTTTGCAGAAACATGGGAAGAAAGCAGAATAATGGAACTGACTGAATGATTCTACAAGGAAGAAGCATGGAAATAATGGGGTGAATGGTTTTCTCTGGACCAGATATCTATGATTTTATGGTCTTTACTTGTATTGAGAGAAAGCATAACACATATTCTAAAATAACTGAATGATATATATTTGCTAGAGATGATGGGAGTCATTTAAACTAATATGCCAGGGGGTATGATAGAGTATGATAGAGCTGAGGATGAGCCAACAAATTTACAGGCAGATGATGGGAGTAATATGAATGAAAGCAAGGACATGCCAATGATTGGGTACAAATGCAGACAGTGCAAAGTGTTAAATTGTATCACAGAAGCAAAATTCAAAAGTCCAAAGAATGCAGAACTGAAAGTGCGCGTAGTATTCGGTATAAGGTGGATGAACTCATGGTGCAATTAGAGATCGTTTAGTATGATGTTGTGGGCATCACTGAGTCATGGCTGAAAGAAGCCAGGAAGGCATAGGTGATGGTGGCTCTGTTGGCAAGAGATGGAATTACATCTTTAGAAAGAGGAAAGATAGAGACAGAGAATGATGAATCTTTGTGGGAGGACTTAAGAAACTGCAAGGGTAAAATAACCATTATGGGAACCATATATAGGCCTCCAAGTAGTAGCCAAGATGTGGGTTTGAGATTGCAAAGGTCATGTAATAAGGGTAATGTTACAATTATAATGGGGGACTTAAATATGCAAGTGAATTGAGAAAATGAAGTTGGTATCAGATCACAAGAGAGGTAATTTGTTGAATGCCTTTGAAATGGCTTTTTAGAGCAGCTTGTGCTTGAGCATACTAAGGGAACTGTTATCTTAGATTGGGTGTTGTGCAATAATCCAGATTTTATTAGGGAGCTTAAGGTAAAGGAACCCTTAGGAGACACTGATCATAATATGATTGAATTCATGCTGTAATTTGAGAGAGAAAAGCATAACTCACGTCTATCAGTATTGCAGTGGAAAAAAGGGAATTACAGAGGCATGAGAGAGGAGCTTACCCAGGTGGATTGGAGGAGGATACTGGTGGATTTTCAGAAGGTATTTGACAGGGTGCTACACATGAGGCTGTTTAGCAAGATAAAATCCCATGGCATTACAGGAAAGATACTGGCATGGATAGAGGAGTGACTGAAAGGCAGGAAGCAGTGAGTGGGAATAAAGGTGATAGAAAGGAGCTACAGTTGTGATAGACAGTAGCTACAGGCAGGGGCCACAGGAGACAGATAAGTGGGTGAGCATCAGAAGAGGGGAGGGTGTCAGGTAGTGGAGAGCACACATGTGGCTGTCCCCCTTAACAATAAATACTCCATTTTGACTGCTGTTGAGGCTGTGGGTGACCTACCTGGGAGAAGCAACAGTGGCTGTGCCTCTGGCACTGAGTCTGGCCCTGTGGCTCAGAAGGGTAGGGACAGAAGAGGATGGCAGCAGTAATAAGGGACTCTATAGTTAAGGGGACTCATAGATGATTCTGTGGGTGTTAAAAAGAAACAAGGATGCTAGTTTGCCTCCCAGGTGCCAGGGTTTATGATGTTTCTGAGCGTGTGCCCAATATCCTAAAATGGGAGGGTGAGCTGCCAGAGGTCATGATACATATTGGTACCAAAGACATAAGTAGAAAAAGGGAGGAGGTCCTGACAGCAGATTACAGGGAGTTAGGAAGAAAGCTGACAAGCAGGACCTCAAAGGTAGTAATAGTATTGTTGCCTATGTCTCATGACAGTGGGTATAGCAATACAATGAGGTAGAGGATAAATGTGTTGTTGAAGGATTGCAGCAGGGGGCAGGGATTCAGATTTCTGGATCATTGGGACCTCTTTTGGGGCAAGTGTGACCTGTACCAAAAGGATGGGTTGCACTTGAATCCAAGGGGGACCAATATCCTGGTGGGGAGGTTTGCTAATGCTATTGGGGAGGGTTTAAGCTAGATTTGCAGGGGGGTGGCAACTGAAGTGAAGAGGCAGAGGATGGGGAGGTTGGAGTACAGGCAGAGACAGCTTTTAGCGAGTTTGTGGGGAAGGATAGGCAGATGTTAGAGCAAATATGTACTCAGCCTGATGGTTTGAAATGTGTCTATTTTAATGTAAGGAGTATCATAAACAAGGTGGATGAACTTAGATCAATATGTGGATCGATGAAGACTTGGATGTCTCAGGAGCAGGAATGGCTGCTGAGTGTGCCAGGCTTTAGAGGTTTCCAAAGAACAGAGAGGGAGACAAAAGAGGTGGGGGTGTGGAATTGCTAATTAGGGGCAGTGTCACAGCTGCAAAAAAAGGAGGATGTCATGGAGGGATGGTCTATTGAGTCAGTGTTGGTGGAAGTCAGAAACAGGAAATGAGCAATAACTTTACTGGGTGTTTTAAATAGACCCCCCTCCAATAGTAACAGGGTTATCGAGGAGCAGATAGCGAGGCAGATTCTGGAATGGTGCAATAATAATAGGGTTGTTGTGATGGAAGCTTTTAACTTTCCTAAAATTCGTTGGCATATCCTTAGCACAAGGGGTTTAAATGGGGTGGAGTTTGTTAAGTGTGTTCAGGAAGGTTTCCTGACACAACATGTAGATAAACCAATTAGAGGAGAGGCTATACTTGATTTGGTATTGGGAAATGAACCTAGTCAGGTGTCAGATCTCTTGGTGGGAGAGCATTTTGGAGGTAGTGACCACAACACTAGCTCCTTCACCATAGCGCTGGAGAGGGATAGGAGCAGACAATTTGGGAAAACCTTTAATTGGGGTAGGGGGAAATATGATGCTGTTAGGCAGGAATTTGGGTGCATAAATTGTGAGCGGATGTTCTCAGGGAAATGCGGGGCAGAAATGTAGCAAAAGTTCAGGGAACATTTGCATGGAGTTCTGCATAGGTATGTTCCATTGAGGCAGGGAAAGGATGGTAAGGTTAGAGAACCATGGTGTACAAAGGATGTAGAAAATCTAGTTAGAAGAAAAGAAAAGCTTACAAAAGTTTGAAGAAACTAGGTATTGTTAGAGCTCTAGAAAACTACAAGGTTGCTAGGTAGGAGTTTAAAAATCAAATTAGGAGAGCCAGAAGGGGCCATGAGAAAGCCTTGGTGAGCAGGATTAAGGAAGACCCCAAGACATTCTACAAGTACATGAAGAGCAAGAGGATGAGCCATGCGAGAATAGGACCAATCAGGTGCGTTTGTGGAAACATGTGCATGGAGTTGGAGGAGGTAGTGGAGGTTCATAATGAATACTTTGCTTCAGTATTCACCAGGGAAAAAGACCATGGCAATTGTGGGAAATGACTTACAGCGGACTGAAGTACTTGAGTATATAGACATTAAGAAAGAGTATGTGACAGAGCTTTTGGAAAGCATTAAGTTAGATAATTCATCGGGATCAGATGAGATATTCCCAAGGCTACTGTGGGAAGCAAGGGAGGAGATTGCTAAGACTCTTGCAATGATCTTTGCATCATCAATAGGGACAGGAGAAGTACCAGAGGATTGGAGGGTTGCAAATATTATTCCCTTGTTCAAGAAAGGGAGTAGAGGTAACATAGGAAATTATAGACCTTTGAGTCTGACTTCAGTGGTGGGCAAGTTGTTGGAGAAGATCCTGAGAGGCAGGATTTATGAGCATTTGGAAAAACATAATCTGATTAGGGATAGTTAGCATGGTTTTGCCAACTGCAGGTTGTGCCTTACGAGCCTGACTGAATTCTTTGTGGAGATACCAAAACACATTGATGAGGGTAGAGCAGTGGATGTAGTGTATATGGATTTCAGTAAGACAAGGCTCCTTCAGAAAGTAAGAAGGCCTGGGATCCAAGGAGACCTTGCTTTGTGAATCCAGAATTGGCTTGCCCACAGAAGGCCAAGGGTGGTTGTAGATGGGTCATATTCTGCATGGAGGTCGGTGACCAGTGGTGTTCCGCAGGGATCTGTTCTGGGACCCCTCCTCTCTGTGATTTTTATAAAAGACCTAGATGACGAAGTAGAAGGTTGAGTTAGTGAGTTTGCTGATGACACGAAGTATAGGGGTGTTGTGGATAGTCTGGAGGGTTGTCAAAGGTTACAGTGGGACATCGATAGGATGCAGAACTGGGCTGATAAGTGGCAGGTGGACTTCAACCCAGAAAAGTGTGAAGTGGTTCATTTTGGTAGGTGGGACTGAAGAAGGAATATAATATTAATGGTAAGATTCTTGGCAGTGAGGAGGATCTGAGAGATCTTGGGGTCTGTTTCGATAGGACACTCAAAGCTGCTGCTCAGGTTGACAGTGTTGTTAAGAAGGCATATGGTGTGTTGGCCTTCATCAACCATGGGAATGAGTTCAAGAGCTGTGAGGTAATGTTACAGCTATATAAGACCTTGGTCAGACTTCACTTGGAGAACTGTGTTCAGTTCTGCTCAGCTCACTACAGGAAGGATGTGGATACTATAGAGGGAGTGTAGAGATGATTTACAAGGATGTTGCCTCGATTGGATGGTGTACTTTTTGAGAATAGGTTGAGTGATCTTGGCCTTTTCTCCTTGGAGTGACAGAGGATGAGAGGTGACCCGACAGAGGTGTATAAGATGATAAGAGGCATTGATCATGTAAATAGCAGTGGCTTTTTCCCAGGGCTGAAATGACTAACATGAAGGTGCATAGTTTTAAGGTGCTTGGAAATAGGTACCGAGGGGATTGAGTAGATACAATGGGGTCTTTTAAGTGCCTCTTAGATAGGTACATTGAGCTTGGAAAAATAAGGGCTATGTGCTAGGGAAACTCCAGGCAGTTTCCAGAGTAGGTTAGATGGTCGGCACAACATTGTGGGCTGAAGGACCTGTAATATGCTGTAGATTTCTATGTTTTCTACTTTTCTGCTTGGCTTCCATTGACTAGTGGTGTTCCTCAAGGGTCAGTATTGGGTCTGCTTCTTTTTGCATCTTTTGTCAATGGTTTAGATAATGAAGTTGATGACATTCTGGTAAAGATTATGGATGATACAAAGATAGGTGGAAAGGTAGGTAGTGCTGAAGAAGCAGTGCAATTGCAGAAAGACTTGGATAAACTGGAAGAATGGGCAAAAAGTGGCAGATGGAATACAGTCAACACATACAAAATGCTGGAGGAACTCAACAGTCTAGGCAGTATCTATGGAAAAGAGTACAGTTAACATTTCAGGCCAAGACCCTTCAGCAGGGCCACTGAGTTCCTCCAGCATTTTGTGTGTATTGCTTGGATTTCCAGCATCTGCAGACTTACTCTTCTTCGAGATGAAATACAGTGTTGGGAAATGTATGATAATGCATTTTGGTAAAAGGAACAAAAGTACAGCCTATTATGTAAATGGAGAGAAAATTTGAACATCACAGGTGTAAGGTGCAAGGACTCCTCGTGCAAGACTTCCAGAAGTTCAATTTACAAGTTGAGTCTGTGTGTAAAGTAAGAAAATGCAATGTTGCCATGAATTTCAAGGGAATAGAATATATAAAAAGGAGATAATACTGAGGCTTTGTAAGACACTAGCCAGGCTGCATTTGGAGTATTGTTGATAGTTTTGGGCCCCATATCTCAGAAAGGTTGTGTTGGCATTGGAGAGAGCCCAGAAGAGGGCCATGAGGATGGCTCTGGGAATAAAGGGATTAACATATAGGGAGTGTTTGGCAGCTTTGGGCCTACACTCACTGGAATTTAGAAGAATGTGGGGGATCTCATTGATCAAATGTTGAAAGGACCAGATAAGGTAGATGTGGAGAAAATGTTTCTTATGGTTGTTGTGTTCAGAACTAGAGGGCATGGCCTCAAAATTGAGGGAGGACCCTTTTGAACAGAGGTAGTAGAATTTTTTTTTTAGCCAGGGAGTAGTGAATCTGTAGAATGTTCTGCCACAGACAGCTGTGAAGGCCACGACTGTGGGTATATTTAAAGCGAAAATTGTTAGTTTCCTGATTGGTCAGTGCATGCATAGAACCATAGAACACGACAGCACAGTAAACAAGCCATTTGACCCTTCTAGACTGTGATAAAACTTTATTCCTCTAGTCCCATTGACCTGCACCTGGTCCATAACCCTCCAGACCTCTCTCATCCATGTATCTATCCAATTTATTCTTAAAATTGCATCAAAGGTTATGGCAAGAAGGCAGGTACATGGGTTTGAGTGAGATGGTGGAGCAGACTCGATGGGCTGAATGGCTTAATTCTGCTCCTATGTCTTATAGTCTTATGGCCTTATATATACTTTACCTAAACATTACATTCAAATTAATTTGAATCAGGACGGAAAAGTCTTTAAAATAAAGCTATGTTAAGTACATGAATAAAAACATATCTGACATATGTTATCAACTTGCCACCTCCCTGTACAATAGAATAGAGGAACTTTCTAGCCTATTTTTTAATTCTATGTTCTAAGTTAGAAGGAATCTATTTCTGTAATAAGTAAAGATCTGTAATAAGATCTTCTGTAATAAGATCAAGGAGCTGTTGTTTTTTCCTCAATATCTATTCTTCTTTCTCTTTAGTTATTTCTGTATGTTATTGTGCAGAGATTATTATTAGATGTCTATAGATCTATATGATCACTAGAAAAGGAATACAATTGTTTACAGTGTACTGCAATTATATGATTAATTCCTGATAAAGTGTTGGCAACATCTTTGTAGTACTTGATCCCAGGTAGCTAAAGATCAGAATATATCTATTTTGCTGAAAAGTTAAGAACATGCATTGATTTTAAAAGTTGCTCAGCTAGTGTCACCCAATTGTTGCAACACCTTAAAGCAGCTTAAGGAAGTTACTATTAATGTTCTTCGGAGTTTCACTGAAAATACAAACAAAATTGAGTTAAAAAGAATTTTGATATATTTTAACATATAATTTTTTTTACCCATTGAATAGGTCTATTCTTTCCTACAATCAAATAATTTAATTAAATACTACATAATAAGTATAACTTGTTCTGATAGTTAAATAATCATAAAGTCATGGGAAACCGTAAATAACAGGTGGTAAAATATAATCCACGATTATTGAATAGGCATGTAAGAAAACCCTGAGGTTAACACCTATATATATTTAATAGCTCAAAGAGCTTCAGATTCCTTTGGGTTGGATCCAGATTCTTCTCTGACTCACTGAAGCTTCAGAAACGGAGCTTCTCCAAAATATTATTCATCATAAAAATTAGAATAGACTTTGGAATCAATATGTAATCTGGAGAAGATTAAGCATAAGTATGTTTCAAATATTTGTGTGTAGCACAGTAAAAATTTGCCAGCAGGAAATTTATCCTTTTACATAGCATTACTCACACCATTGATTTGATTGTGAACTGAGATCTAATCCATCACTGCTATCCACAGGATTTATTTTATTCATTCTTGGGGACGTGGAGGATACTGACTAAGCTATTATTGCAACTGAAAGCTAATCGTTGATGAATGCTGTCTACGTTTGGTTTGTAAGCCAATACTGTACTGAATGTGGTATCTTGTTATGGGAAGGAAGGACTTGTAGTTTTGCGGTATCTATAAGGATGTTTATGCTGAGTAATAACATGGATCACATCTTCAGCATTATTTTTGTGGAGAGCTAAAGTGGCCTTGTATACAGGTTACGCACAAAGTTTCTAAGTTCTTATTTTCCATTCATTATTTTTGCATGCGAGCCTCTTTACATAGGTTGCCATTGCAACCTTTAAGAAATCCTAACCAGCCACACTTTTGACGCTGCTTCTGATAACACTATTGGATTTCATTTTTCTCAGTTCTGTATTCCTTTATCATCAATGAGCAGATCTGTATATAAAAACAAATTAGTAGTGTGCATTACATATCGGAACTGGGTGAAAAGTTCCATAGAGAGGCCTTTGCCCCCAGTGGATTTCACTGAGCAAGAACTTGTACTCTCAATGTAAAACCTAGTGTATGAAACAGAAGCATGTCCCTTTAGAGCAGGAGGAGGAATTTCTTTAGCCTAGGGGTAGTGAATCTGTGGAATTCATGGCTGTGGAGGCCAGGCCATTGGGTATATATTTAATATGGATGTTGATAGAGACTTGATTAGAAAGGGCACCAAAGGTTACAGGGAAAAGGCAGGAGAATATGGTTGAAAGGAAAAGTAAATAATTCATGATCAAATGGCTCAGTAGATTCGATGGGCAAGCGACTTAATTCTGCTCCTATGTTTTAGGTCTAATGTACTCTGTCACCCAGTTTCCGTTTTGTTCTCATGTTTATCTGGCAATCTAAATAAGTGTAATCCATAATAATGGATAGATAGTGAAAAAGAAAGCCTACCTGACACAGTAGGAGTTGCTGTACAGTGGTGGCCATATACTTTCTACATATTTATTATAACAGTATACTGGAGGACTGCACTGTATCAGATCTTTATAGCAACCTATCCAGAATTGCTGGATTCACAGTGCAATATGAACAAAATTTTCAAATCTGTCAAAACAATTAGTGGTGATGTTAACCGCCATACAAATAGTTAGAAGGCCTTATTTGAAGGTCCTTTTGGAACTTGTACATGTTGCAGGAAAGGACATCAGAACATTCACCAGGAATTAGTAGAGTTACAGAGTATTTAAGTTCTACTTTTAAGTAGTCACAATGGTCATGTTGAGTTAGCTGGACTTATAAAATGGCTAAACTTCACAGATGGAACAACTGTAGTTCTAAATCAAAAGGAATACCAGAATGTGTTTGCTCATAATTACTTTGAACATTAAAGCTTATAAAAAATCACTGGACAAAGTAGATTGCATGCATATGTTTTTGCAACAAGTACACTTAGAACAGCAGACCAAAGGAATGTGCAACAGTTAATATGGGTGCTTGCCACTTTGGTGTTGGATGTAAACGTAAATGAGACAAAGAAATGTAGTCTGATTGCTGTCAATGTATGAAAGACTGTACTTGCATTTAAACAGAATCCAAATAACATTTATAAATTCAGACCAACTCTATCAGGGCAAAGAAATAATTTGTCTTCCAGCTAAAGTCAATTTTTCCATTTTCCTGTTATTTAATTCAGTTTCAACAAGTATGATAGAAAATCAGAAGATATTGGATCAATACACATAATCTATGGGAATAAGGATGATATACTTTTAGATTTGGCCTTAGGACACTACTTCAATGATAGAAAATGTGTAGGATTAAATATTCTCATTCTGCAGTTAACATTTTCTTTTCAGAGTTGCTGATTTATGTTTGATGTCTGTCACAGGATCCTTTTGGAAGAATCTAATGTACAAACCATTTAAATTGTAGCAATGTTGCTGGTGCCTACCTAAGGCCCTTTGATCACACAAATTTAAGGCATTTTCAGTGTACTCTTGGGAATTAGGTGGTTCGCCCAATGGATAAATTACAAGTTTAATTCATCAAAACTAACATGTAGCAGAGTCTGGAATTTGGACAATAAATCAAAAGGGTGAGTTCCTCTTCAAGAGATCCTTTGTGCAAACATATACTGAGGAATGATAATGATGATAGTACTGTTAACAATTCACTTAAATACAAAGCGGGAGGACAACAGCCAAATAGCAGTGCCTACAGGTTAAGAATGTACTATCCCAGCTGCAGGAAGGGATCTTTATTTATACCACCTGCCCTGTTGCACACATATAAAATGCATCAAAGATGTAATTGGAAAGGTAAAACAAAAAAATGAAAGAAATTATAAAAGAATAAAGGAATTAGAGGAGAAAGGTACACAATAGAAATGTCACCATGATTTTATTAAAGGTTTGAGTTTAAGCTGGATATTCCATTGATAGTAATAAAATGCGTTTGACTGGTTTCAACTCGTCTTACACACAAACTTTTCAATTACAAAAGAACTGCTTGACATTTGACAGTCTGACATGAACTATGCTCTTCAGTTCTATACTTAATGCATTTGTATCATTGGAGACAAAAATGCTGTCTTTCCAGAAGCTGGCATCACTGTAGATACTTGTATGTCCCTTCTAAATTGTACCCATTTATTATACTGCAATTGTACTTTTGTTGTAAAAGTATGATAATTTCACTCAGGGAGGTGATAAAGGTGTTTTATGTGAGAATTGCAACCAAAAGTACATTGACACTGTCAGAGAGCTAGCTTTCTGCCACTTTTTAATAATACCATTCAATAGTTCAGCCCAATTCACACTGTTTCAGTGCTCTTGAATCTTGAAATTGTCAATTAAATTTAACAATAATAATTAATGATATAAAGCAATGAGAATGGATAATATTAAGTTTTTTTTCATTTCAGTGATTTTTTTTAATTTCAGAGAATATAACAGATAAAAACTCCTTGGAAGGACTATTTGGAAAAAGAACATCGCTTCTACAGATGAACCTCAGCGCCTATAGTAAATGACAACCATGCAGAATTAATGAGATCATACTTTGCTTTAACAATGCCAAATGTAGCTTGCACAATATACCTTTACACGACTGAGCAGCCTATCTGTCTATATGTGCATTGGTTAGTGGATGATAATGAAGCAAGTAAAATCCACTGACAACAAACTGAAACAAAACTTAAAACCTAAAGAATGTTTAGGCCCCAATAATGTTTTAACTCTTAATCTTAGTCATCGATTTAGTTTAGTACATTAGCAGCTAATGTAGACAATAAAAATGATCATGATGTTATTTTCTCCAACTGCTGAAATGAAAATCTGCAAGACTCTGGTATACTACTGGCCCATATTTCTACCTCAGTTTAAATCACTATACTATTTTAAAAGATGCGCACAATAAGGAACAAGTCATTTCTTATTTTAAAACAAGCTCATTGGCAAAGATAGTGTCCTCCAGATCTAATATTTCCTCATACAATATCATACCATATTTAGACAAAATTCCTGTGCAGCATTTTGCTGTGTTATAAATGTAAAGTAAAACTATTGGAAGCAAGAATTATCCATTTTCTCTTAGAGTCGACTGCTGAAGACATTTAACTAGAAAATCACAGTAAACATCAAGTAATTGTTGATCACACTGAACATTCAATTTTTTTTGGAAGATAGAGTATACATGTAATTATAAAAATATTAAAACATGCAGGGTACTTACACTATAAATTTCCATTGCCATATGCTGAAGACAAATTACTTCATCATTTGCAGAACAATTTTCTGAATCACAAAGACATCTTGGAATTGGATTTCTAAAGAACTGATAATTTATTGAGAGAATAACTGTTATTCCCACTAGATGGGATGACACCACATTTTTGAATTTGTTACATCACAGCTTCCTCTTATTTCTCAAGTGTATTCATTATAATGTATAACTCATTTTTAAAAGGTGGATATACAATTACTTATATGTTTCATAATGAATTCTTGTTTTATACCACAGGCAAATGAAAGTTAAACTTAGAACTTATTAGACACTTCCTACAAAAATAAATGTTTATTTTATTTTCTTAATGAAATCAAATCAATAATCATGAAGATTAAGTTGAAAATGTGTTTGCAGACTAACTTCTAACTGGAAATATTAGTTAAGAAAAATATTTTGGTGGGAAAATGTTTGCAAAGCAGCAGCTAAGCTAAGGTATTGAAATTCAAATAATTAAATAAACCTGGAACAAAAATCATATCAGAAATGGTGACCATGAAAATATTAAAGTGACATTTAAAATCATTCTGGTTTAAAAATATATTTCAGCAGGGAATCTGACATCATTACTTGACCTGTTCATGCCTTCACAACCTTTGAACTTTGTAATATCCTTGCAAACCAGGGATGAACAAGCAATGGCAGTCTTATCTACAATGTCCATGTGCCATGAATGATTAAAAAAATGGATTCATTTCAAGACAGATTCACTGATGATTATGTATTGATGTTGTCAGATCCCTGAAATGAAACACAATCTTTTGATTCAATGATACAAATCAAATCATGGCTGATGCTGTGGAGAACAGCATATCAGGACCAGCACTTTAAGACTAAACAAGGAAGTTAGTAAATGGAGAAGATGGGCAAATTTTGCATATGTTGAGCACAAGAGTAATTTAGTTCCTATATAATCCATGATTAAGTTAATCCTTTCAGTTCACTTTATTCTGCTAAAAGTGACTTGGTTCTCAATAAACATGTGCTGCTGTTGTATACAAATCCACGAGAGACTGCAGATGCTGGAAATCTTGGGAAACACATATTAAATGTTGGAAGAAGTCAATAGGTCAGGCAGCATTTTGTGGAGGGAAATAGACAGTTGATGTTTTGGGGTAGAGACACTTCATTAGGACTAGAAAGGAAGGGGACGGAGCCAGAATAAAAAGCTGGAGAAGCCAGGGAGGAGTACAAACTGGCAGTTCATATGGAGAAGCAGGTGAGGGAGAAGGTGTGAGGGTGGGGGAGGGGAATGATGTTAAGTAACTGGGAGGTGATGGATGGAAGAGGTAAAGGGCTAAGGAAGAAGCAATCTTCAGTCCTGACGAAGGGTCTCGGCCTGAAACGTTGACTGCTCATTTCAACGGATGCTGCCCGACCTGCTTTCATCCAACTTTTTTTTACATGTTGATTTGATCACAGCATCTGCAGTGTACTTTGTGAATACTTTTTATATGATTTGTGCTTTTTCACAAACTCATGTATTTTTCGCAGTACATGGTAGTTCATCTCCACTTACTGGCAGAAAGTGGTATAGCAGCTAAACTAATGGGTTTCTCACTTTTCATTGGCACATTAACCACATGATTTAATTGTTTTAATTTTGTTTCATATTAACTAGTTTATTCCTATCTAAGGAACTTCTTATCTCAATTATAAAAGCAAAGGGTTTTTTCAGCAGCACCATCTTTTATTCTTTATTCATATTGTTTTTGCATTCTTTGCTGTTCATTTCCCTCTTAGCATCATTGCCCAGCTCTTTATTTAGTTTGCTTAGTATTTGTTTGTTTGCTTCTACTCTAAAATAAATAGTCATTGGAATTAAGACTGCTCGTTATTCCTGACTCCCGGAAGAACCCTAAGGATCAGAAAATAAACAGAGATCCAATAACTGTTCTCAGACCACCTATCACCTACTGGTACCTGTTTCAGCACTCCCCCCTCTCGTCTTTAGACTGACTACCCTCTCTCTCAACTCTAAGCCCTGATGTCAGATTTCAAACCAAAATGTGGACAATTCCTTTTATCTCACAGATGCTGCCCAATCCACTAAGTTCCTCCAACAGTTTGTTTTTTTCTCCAAATTAATTGAATTCAATATTGTGTCTAACACATGTACTGTCCATTTTCTTTTGCTTACTTTGCACAGATCACGTACATATTGAGTAAAACAGATATAAGGTGAGAGCTAAGGGTAAAGCAAGCTTCACAACAGGAAATGTAATCTTGCTGCTTGGTAAAACACTAAGGATGGTATTATGTCTGATGTGTGATTGATATGTTAATTAGAAATTGAATGACACTGATCACTCCAATTGATTATAAATGCCATTGAACTAAGAAGTCGGGGGGGGGGGGGAGTGAAATCAGCTAGTTTTCCTTTTTAAACATTATTCAGTGAGTCATACTATAGATGACAGATGTTTAGGCTCTGTTTTGGTATTAACACCTCCTGTGTCTAATAGCTCATAGACACAGAGTCTAGGTTTACGTGGATGATATGCATGCGAGCCAGTTTCACCACTCTTGGTCTGTGTTCTGCTCAAGGCCACGTGTGGAGCTTCTGGAAAAGTTATTATCGCAGAAGGGTTTCATTACTTTTCAGGATATAGGAACTTGCTTGTGAGCATTTGAGACAAAATCATCAGATTTACATCTTCAGTCCTTCCTGACATTCAAGCAGCCTCTGATTTTAGGTGTACTTTGCCTCTTTAAAGTTGCAAAGGGATTTAAAAAAATTTATTAAAATGCACTTTTAGCTATAGCCATTCTATTTAACAATGAACCCTTTTGTCTTACGTGCAATTTGACAAGGCTTTGTAAACAAAAAGCTTTAACTGAAAACTTTAGTTGAAGTCCAAATGTATTTTGGGACGGATTCCCAAAATGAAAATCCTCTTGGAAAACTGTGTGAGATCGAATGCACAATGAAAGTTTGGATGAACAAGCTTGTCGTGCCACTTGAGATGTATATTTGTTGTGGAATAGTATACAATCTTCGCATCATTCTCCACGACTTCCGTCATCTTCAATGTGATCCTACCACCTAACACATCTTTAACTCCCCCCACCCCACTCCCACGCTTTCTGCAGGGTTCTCTCTCTCCTGATGAAGTGTCTCATCCTGAAGCATCGACTGTTCAGACCTTTCCATAGATGCTGCCAGTATTGTGTATGTGTTTTACTACGAGCAACTACACGAGTACATTGCGTGCATTTGGGAAGAACTCTGTAAGGCTTGATCCATGTAAAGGGCAGTGAGATAGGTCGATGAAGATGCAAATCCTTCCTCTGCCGGTGGGGGGGGGGGGGGGATACTTTTCTAAAATTAATTAGGCCTTCATTTGGTCTGGAGCCAGATTGTGAGTTAAATGTCAGTAATGAGGTGTAACATACAGTAACAGGCACATTTGTTTTAACTTACGCACAACAAATTCTTCTTTTTGCCACTGAAATTTAGCAAATATATTTTTCTTACTGCTCTCAGGTTAGGGGCCTCTAATGGGCACTGTAAAGTTCGAGTCATTTGCCACAACTATTTAAGTGTTTATCTGGTTATATTTCAAGCACAAATCACTGGTAAGGGACACCAATGGGAAAATTAGATAATACTCCCTACCATGTCCTAGGGCATGTGCTTATTTATCAGCTCCATAGTGATATTCTGGCTGAAAACTGCTAATTTGTTTGAAACATTTAATTGTTAATATAGAGGTTCATCAAATGAGATTATAAATTAGAGGGAGTCATCCAGAGGAGATACAACTTGGCAAAAAATATACTTCATGGTCATTTTTCAACATAAAACAGTAGAGCATTAATTCAATACACATTTTAGGACAATATGTATATGGAATATAGACTGAATCGGAATCGTGTTTAATATCACCAGCATATGTCATGAAGTTTGTTGTTTTGAGTCAGCAGTACATTGTAGTACATAATAAAATCGATAAATTACAATAAGAAGAACGTATAAAATGAATTAAGTTAAATAAGTATTGCAAAAA
Source organism: Hypanus sabinus (assembly GCF_030144855.1). NCBI lineage: Eukaryota > Metazoa > Chordata > Chondrichthyes > Myliobatiformes > Dasyatidae > Hypanus > Hypanus sabinus. The sequence continues at coordinate 143,467,029 of NC_082708.1, read as the reverse complement.
GGGAGGGGTAAGTACTGAAGTGTATTCATGGGTTCATTGTCCATTCAGAATTTTGATGGCAGAGGGGAGAAAGCTGTTCCTAAAACATTGAATGTGTGTTTTCAAGCTCTTGTACTTCCTTGATGGTAGCTATAAGAAGAGGGCATGTCTTGGGTAATGGGATCCTTAATGAGGGATGACATTGAGGCATTGCCTTTTAAAGGTGCTCTGGATGTTGGGGAGGGTAGTGCCCATGATGGAGATGGCAGAGTTTACAACAATCTGTGCAGTGGCTCCTCCGTACCAGACGGTGATGCAGCCAGTTAGAATGCTCTCTATAGTACATCTGTAGAAATTTGTGAGTGTCTTTGATGAGATACCAATTCCCCTCAAAGCCCAATGAAATATAGCCACTGTTGTGCCTTTTTGTAATTGCATCAATATGTTGGGCCCAGGATAGATCCTCAGGGATGTAGACACCCAGGAACTTATCCTTTCTCTCTCCTGCTTGTAGTTTCTTGAAAGAATTCCAATAGATTATTCAGGCAAGATTTCCCTTTAAGGAAACCATTAACAGCCAGAAGTCTTGGTACATGTTGGTACCAATGACATAGACAGAAAAAGAGAGGAGGTCCTAAAGAAAGATTACTGGGAGCTAGGAAGAAAATTGAAAAGCTGGACCTCCAGAGTAATAATCTCAATAAGAAGAAAATAATAATCTCAGGATTACTGCATGAGCCACGCACTAATGAAGGTAAGAATAGCAGAATTAAGCAGATGAATGTGTGGCTAAGTAACTGGTGCAGGGGGCAGGGCTTCAAATTCTTGGATTATTGGGATCTATTTTGGGGGAGTTATGACTTATCAAAAAACGATGGGTTACACCCAAACTCAAAGGGTACTAATATCCTGGCCGGATTGTTTAATATAGCTGTTAGGCAGGGTTTAAGCTAAATTGGCAGGGTGAAGGAAACCAGGGTGTTAGGGTCGAGGAATACAAATAAGTCAAAGGTACTGTGCAGCAAAGATAGCAAGAAGGACAGGCAGGTGTATAGACAGGATAACTTGCTGTGTGATAGAAATATAGCAAAATCAGTAACAGATACTGATCTAAATGTACTGTACTTAAATGCACACATTAGAAATAGAGTGGATGACCTTGTTGTACAGCTACAGGTTAAAAGATATGACATTGTGGCAATCACCGAATCATGGCTAAATGATGGATGTAATTGGGAGTGAATGTCCAAGGATACACAGTGTATAGGAAAGATAGGAAGGTAGGTAAAGGGGTTAGTGTGGCCCTGATTGTAAGCAATGATATCAAATCACTAGAAAGAAGGGACATAGGATAAGAAGAGGTAGAATCCTTATGGGTCGAGTTAAGAAATGGCAAGGGCAAAAAGATACTAATAGCAGTTATATACAGACCTCCAAACAGCAAAGATTAGTGGGAAAACTGAGGGCTGGGCGAATTTTAAAAACTTACAGAAGGAAACTAAGAAAGTCATTGGGAAAGAAAAGACGAATTATGAAAGGAAGTTGGCAATTAAAATAAAAAAAGGATACTAAGAGTTTTTCAAATATATTGTTATGAATGTACCACAGCTCTGAGGGGCCGAAGGGTTCGGGGTAGCCCCCTCCTTTGTGAGAATCACAAAATCACTTTTGATTTGGGTCAGGAGACCCAGGAAATGAGAGAGAGACATGCAGAATGTCTTGCTCCCCCGGCGATATAAAGCTACGGGAAACAGCCATTGTCTCTTGGAGACGGACTTGTGTATTGCAATACTGTGCTACGTGGAAGCCCTCAGGCAAAGTGGGCTGGTTGAGGGAGGGATTGCATCACCCCCAATCTGATTGACATCTGAGACCCTGTGAGTCAGGATAAAAGAGGGTCTGTGGGAACAGCCCCTCAGACGCACCAGAAGAAACGCTAGCAATCCCATAATAGCGGAAGCTGGTGGGAGGAGGCCACATGCGTTCAGTTCCATTTGCCCCAGAACCGGTGGCTTTTACCACGGGAGACTGGCTTTTAGCTAACAACGGGGAAACCAACTCCCAATGACTCAAAGGATTGACATCATAAAAGGCCAGGGCAAGTTTTAAACCTGTCTTTCTCTCAAACCACAAATGCTGCAGCTTGAACAAACTAACAGTGACTTTTATATTTCCATCGGACAATACATTAGCCCCTAGACAACGATAGAGCTATTTCTTATTGATTATTATTATACCTGCGCGTTTAGATTTAGTATTGACGACGGGTATATTATCTGTATGTTTGCATTGATCTTATTTTTGTGTATCTTTATCAATAAATACTGTTAAAATAGTACCATCAGACTTCGATGGACCTCTCTATCTTTGCTGGTAAGTGACCCAGTTACGGGGTTCATAACAAAATTGGAGTTCTCATCTCGGGATTTGACACCAAATTGGGAGGCCAGTGAATCGGGCTTGTAAGTCCAAAACTTGGATCTGGTTACACGGGTAGCCAGACGGGAAACCAGCAAAGATGGACGTGGGTGAATTTATAGAAAACCCGACTCTGGAGGCACTGGAGGCGGCCACCAAATCAGACTTGATAAATTTGGCGAAGGGGTTAAACCTCGCAGAGGTGAGGTTGTCAATGAAAAAGTGGGAGGTGTGAAGGGCAATAACTCAGTATTATATTGGGAAGAATGTGTTTGCAGCTGAGGTGTTGGAAAATATCACTGAAAAGGTACCAGCTAGTGGGACGGCTCAGTTAGAGTTGGAGAAATTAAGGTTGGAACATGCAATTAAGGTAAAGCAGCAGGAAAGAGCTGAGAGGGAGAATGAAAAAGCTGAGAGAGAGAGAGAGAGAGAGAGCATGCGCTCTAGCTAAAGGAGTTAGAGGTGAAACCGGAGCAGGAAAGAGCTGAGAAACAAAGAGAGCATGAAATTCAGTTAAAACAGCTGGAAGCAGGTGAGAAAGAGAAAGAAAGGGCTGAGAAGGAGAGGGAGGCAGAGAAACAGAGGAAACATGACTTGGAGATGGAGAAGTTACGGCAAGAGCCACGAGTTCCGGGGTCAGACCGAGAGGAGCAGTTCAATGTTAGTCGAGAGTTGAGGTTAGTACCTCCGTTTGAGGAGACGGATGTTGATAGTTATTTCTTGCTTTTTGAAAAGGTGGCAGTTAATCAGAAGTGGCCCAGAGATCAGTGGGTGGCGCTGTTACAAAGTGTGTTAAAAGGGAAGGCACAGTGGGCATATACGGCATTGGCCATGGAGGAGGAAGAGAAGGAGAGCTATGACAAAGTAAAGGCGGCCATTCTCCGGAGTTATGAGCTAGTACCTGAAGCATATAGACAAAAGTTCAGAAATTTAAAGAAAGGGTGGAATCAGATGTATACCGAGTTTGCCTATGAGAAGGGTGTGCTCTTGGACCGTTGGTGCACAGGCAGAGATAGTGGAGGAGGATTATTGGCGTCTCAGGGAGTTAATTTTGATTGAGGATTTAAAGGTTGTGTTTCGGAGGATATCCGGATGTGTTTGAATGAGAAGCCGAATAAGTCCATCTCAGAATTTGCTAGGTTCGCAGATGAATATGCCCTAACCCACAAGACAAAGTTTTCCTTGAATAAAAGTTCCCAGAGAGACCGTGGGAACAATCGAGAAAGCACGCCGGCTGAGGCAGAGGTCCCGCCGGGAGCTAGTGGTAAGGTTGAGGGGGAAAGGCCAGTTGGCCAGAGATTTCCGGGCTTGACCTGTTTTAATTGTGGAAAGGGGGGGGGCATATTGCATCTAGGTGCTTTGCTCCGAGGAAAGAGACAGGAAAGGGGAAAGCAGCAGTCCCTATTGGATGTGCCGTGGTAATCAGTAAATCGACAAGAGAGCCCCGGGTAGACAGAGTACGAGAAGGGTCTGAGGCTTGTCTATCAGATGGAACCGTGTCTGTGAGGGAAGGAGACACACCGGTTCCAGTACGGATCTGGAGAGACACGGGGGCTGAGCTATCATTGATCAGCAGTAAGGTACTAGATTTTGGTCGCAAGACAGGAATGGTAGCTGTGAAAGGAAAAAGCAAAGGGACGGAAATGGTGCCCTTACATAAGGTCATTATGGATTGAGAGCTGGTGTCTGGACCAGTTGAAATAGGGGTGCGATCAGAATTCCCGAGAACTGACGTGGACGTCCTTCTTGGTAACGATTTAGCAGGTGGTAAGGTTTGGGCAGCAAAGACAATGACCAGCCGGCCAGTGAGTGTTGCGGCCCCGTCCCTAGATTCCAAGATCTATCCCGCATGCGCAATCATTCGCAGCATGTCGAGAGAGGCAGCTGAGAAAGGGAGCAGTTTAAATCCAGCCAGTTCCGATTTGTCCGAGACGTTTTTACTGACCCCGTACCACGAGGGTTTAGAGGGTGGTAAAACAAAGAGTAGTAAAGTGGAAGAGGGTAAGGGAGAGGAGGTAGATCTGCCCTTAGCGAGGAGAAAAGTTCTAGAGGCAGAAGGTAAAGATGAGAAACAGCTATAGCTGTTAAAAGGTCCAGGGTTGGACCTGGATGATCTGTCTGGGTTGGCAGAACTGTTTGAAGAAGTTGAAAATGCTAGAGGTGTTCCCGATAATGAAATGAGGGCAGTCCTGGATGAAAAGGATGCCCTTACCTTGAAAAAGTCTGCCAGGTTGGCAGATGAGGTTGTTTCAGCCTGCGGGGTTGAGTTTACACCGGAAGGGAGTTGCCCAGAGAGTAGCTGGGAGAATCAGGGGAATTTAGAATTTGGACCATCTACGGGTATTGAAAGCCTGAAAGAGGCAAATGTCCCATTTGAGTGTGTCCAAGATGGGGATGCACATGGTACTGAACCTAGTAACGGAGCTCAGAAAAAGTCTGAGGTATTTGATTCAGTTGAAAGGGAAGGCCGTCCTTGGGGGTCAGAAATTCTTGGTTCAGTGAAGAAAGGGTTAACCTTGGTAATAGTGGGAAGTGAGAGTTCCCAGGTGTTTGTGCTTGACGATGTGTTAATAGTTAATGCAGAAATCAAAAGTTGGGAGATAAATATTATTATTGAAGGAAACGGGAACTATGTAGTTCCCAAATCAAATGAAGAAAATTAAAATCCTGCGGATCGCTTAGAGATTAAGTTGGAAGATGACAGGGCCCCCCATTCTATTGTTATTCCAGAGTGTGGTGTGAAAAGGCAGAATTTGAAATGCTGCTTGAACAAAGAGTTCGAACTGAAAACTAATAGCCTGAAGGGTCCTGAAGAGAGGGCTAGCAACCAGTGTAAAATTAAAGAATTGGGTGGAAATTCAGAAGATGCTCTAAGTTTGGGACACGGTGTTGATAAAATAACTCCTATGAAAGAAGCGGGCGAGAGCCTATTTCGCCAGAGTACCCAAGCTCCCCCTGTGGGAACTAACCGGAAAAGAGGCGAAGGTTAATGGGGACGCCATTTTTAAATAGCAAAAGCCGGTTTAACGGGATTCCGACAAAGCATGTGAATAATAAAGACAACCCCATGGAAACCTGCCTGTTAAGATTGAAAGCAACAGAAAGATTAGTATTTGCATGAACTTTTGTAGATGCAGGTAAGCTAAGATCACAACTCCTTAGTTTTTGTTTGCGGAAGGAAAGAAATAAGAGTAGGTGGTTATTAAATTGAAGTCTGATGCTATAAGATTTTAGTAAGGGAGAAGCTGTTAAGATATTAAAGGAAGTGACACTGTAATCGTTAACTGTTTAGATGCTGAATTGAATGTACAACTGTATTACTCTGTAGTGAAAAAGAAAAGCTTTTGTATTGTGTTAGATTCTAAAATCCTGTAAGACTCTGTACTACTTCATTTCACCGCTGGTGAAAACGCTTTGAAGAAAGGGCGTGTTATGAATGTACCACAGCTCTGAGGGGCTGAAGGGTGCGGGGTAGTGCCCTCCTTTGTGAGAATCGCAAGATCACTATTGATTTGGGTGAGGAGACCCAGGAAATGAGAGAGAGACATGCGGAATGTCTTGCTCCCCCGGCGATATAAAGCTACGGGAAACAGCCATTGTCTCTTGAAAACAAACTTGTGTATTACAATACTGTGCCACGTGGAAGCCCTCAGGCAAAGTGGGCTGGTTGAGGGAGGGATTGCATCACCCCCAACCTGATTGACATCTGAGACCCTGTGAGTCAGGATAAAAGAGGGTCTGTGGGAACAGGCCCTCAGACGCACCAGAAGAAACGCTAGCGATCCCGTAATAGCGGAAGCCGGTGGGAGGAAGCCACATGCGTTCGGTTCCATTTGACCCGGAACCGGTGGCTTTTACCACGGGAGACTGGCTTTTAGCTAACAACGGGGAAACCAACTCCCAACGACTCGAAGGATTAACATCATAAAAGGCCAGGGCAAGTTTTAAACCTGTCTTTCTCTCAAACCACAAATGCTGCAGCTTGAACGAACTAACAGTTTATATTTCCATCAGACAATACATTAGCCCCTAGACAACGATAGAGCTATTTCTTATTGATTATTATTATACCCGCGCATTTAGATTTAGTATTGATGACGGGTATTATCTGTATGTTTGCATTGATCTTATTTTTGTGTATCTTTATCAATAAATACTGTTAAAATAGTACCATCAGACTTCAATGGACCTCTCTATCTTCATGGTAAGTGACCCAGTTACAGGGTTCGTAACAAAACGAAGAGTAAAAGAGTGACACAGGTAGATATAGGACCGATTGAAAATGATGCTGGAGAAATTATAATGGGCACCAAAGAGATGGCAGAGGAACTAAATGAGTATTTTGCATCAGTCTTCACAGTGGAAGACATTAGCAACATACCTGATAGCCAGAGGTCTCAGAATAGAATTAGGTACAGTCAAGATTACTAGAGAGAAAGTGCTTGGGAAGCTAAATGGACTAAGGATAGATAAGTCTCCTGGACCAGATAAGGTGCACCCACCGGTTCTGAAGGAGGTGGCTTTGAAGATTGTGTAGGCAGAGGAAATGATCTTCCAGGAATTGATAGACTCTGGCATGGTTCCGGAGGACTGAAAGGTCGCAAATGTGGTTCTGCTGTTTAAGAAAGGAGGAAGGCAGCAAAAAGAAAATTACAGACCTATTAGTCTGACATTGGAAGTTGGAAAGTTATTGGAGTCGAACCTCAAGGACGAGGTTATGAAATACCTCAAGGTGCATGTCAAGATAGGCCCAAGCCAGCATGGTTTCATGAAGGGAAGATCCTGTCTCACCAACCTATTGGAATTTTTTGAGGTAATCTCAAATAAGATTGACAAGGGAGAGGCTGTGGATATTGTGTATTTGGATTTTCAAAAGGTCTTCGATAAGGTGCCCAATAAGAGGCTACTTAATAAGATGAGAGCCCATGGAATTACAGGAAAGATATTGGAATGGGTGGCGCATTGCCTGAGAGGCAGAAAGCAAAGGGTGGGAATAAAGGGATCCTATTCTGGTTGGTTGCCGGTTATTAGAGGTGTTCCAGAGGGGTTGGTGGTGGGGCCGCTTCTTTTTACACTGTATATCGATGATTTGGATTATGGATTAAATGGTTTTGTGGCTAAATTTGCAGATGACACCAAGATAGGTGGAGGAGCAGGAAGTGTTGAAGAAACGAAAAGGTTGCAGAGAGACTAGATCAGTTTAGGAGAGTGGGCAAAGAAATGGCAGATGAGATACAATGTTGAGAAATGTACGGTTGTACATTTTGGAAGAAGAGATAATTGGGGGAGATTATTATTTAGGTGGGGAGAAAATTCAAAGATCGGAAGTGCAGAGGGACTTGGGGGTCCTCGTGCAGGATACCCTAAAGGTTAACCACCAGGTTGGAATGGCAGTAAGGAAAGCGAATGCTATGTTTGCATTCATTTCAAGAGGAATAGTGTATAAGAGTAAGGAGGTGTTAATGAGGCTCTATGAGGCACTGGTGAGATCCCATTTGGAATACTGTGTGGAGTTTTGGGCCCCTTATTTTAGAAGGGATGTACTGATGTTGGAGAGAGTTCAGAGAAGATTTACGTGGATGATTCCCGGAATGCAGGAGCTAACATATGAGGAGCATTGTCGGCTCTTGGACTGTATTCATTAGCGTATAGAAGAATGAGAGGGGATCTCAGAAACATTTCGAATGTTGCAAGGATTAGACAGAGTAGATGTGGAAAGGCTGTTCCCCTTTCCTGCTGGGTGAGTCCAGGGCAAGAGGCCACAGTCTTAGAATTAGAGGGTACCCATTTAAAACAGATGAGGAGAAATTTACTTTCCAATAAGTGACATGAAAAAAGGCAGGTGCTTGCTGGAAGTGTATGCACTATTTCTCTGCAATATAAGGCAATGGCTGCCAAAAACAAAATCATTTACTTGACCTGGAAATTTTTCCATCCATTACAGAATTAATGGCTCATAAAATTTGCTATGTATTAGGAATGTCTGGTATTAAGTAACACATCAAGAACTGTATACATAAAGGTACTGAAGCAAAACATGGGTAAATTAATAAAGTAGATATAATAGGAGTATACTGTAAATTCAATGTATCAATGATGATTATTTGATTTGACAAATCAAACAAAGGTATGAGGGGTGATTGATAAGTTCGTGGCCTAAGGTAGAAGGAGTCAATTTTAGAAAACCTAGCACATTTATTTTTCAACATAGTCCCCCTCTTACATTTATACACTTAGTCCAGTGGTCGTGGAACATAAGGATCTTGGACCTCCAGAAAGCGTCCACAGGTGGGTGATTGATAAGTTTGTGGCCGAGGGTGGAAGGAGATACGCAGCTCTCGTTACATGCACATGCAGGTCAACTCTTTGAGTGATTATGCAGAAAGTTTGAAGTTAATAACTCATCTCCTTCTGCCTTAGGCCACAAACTTATCAATCACTCCTGCTGTGAACACTTTCTAGAGGTCCAAGATCCGTATGCTCCACGACCGCTGGACTAAGTGTGTAAATATAGGAGGGGACTATGTTGAAAACAAAATGTGCTAGGTTTTCTAAAATTGACTCCTTCTGCCTTAGGCCACAAACTTATCAATCACCCCTTGTATAATAATATTAATAACCAGTAGTAACTTATTTATAACATAATAAAACAAATAACATGAACATGACTAAAGGAATGTTCGCTACAGGAAAGATGTCATTAAGCTGGAAAGAGTGCAAACGAGATTTACAAAGACATTGCTGGAACTCAAGTGTCTTGGTTACAAAGGGAGGCTAAGCAAATTGGGACTGTTCTAATTGGAGTATAGAAGAATGAGTGGTGATCTTACAGAGGAGGATAAAATTATGAGGGGTGTAGATATGGTCAATGCACACAGTCTTTTTCTCAGGATTGTAGAATCAGGAACTAGAGAACATAGGCTTAAGTGGGAGGGGGGTTTGAGGTTTAATAGGAACTTGCAGGAAACTTCTTTTCATCCAGAAGGTGGTTAATGTATGGAATGAGCTGCCAGAGGGAGAGGTTGGAACAGCCACATTAATAACATTTAAAAGGTACCTGGCCAGATACCGTACATGAAAAGGAAAGGATTAGAGGGAGGTGGGCCAAACGTAACAAGTGGGACCAGCTTGGATGAGCATCTTGGTTGGCATGAGTGAGTTGGACCAAAGGGCCTGTTTCTGTGCTGTATGACTATGACTGAAGATGGCCTTTCTCCACCTATTCTATCATCCAGCAACTAACTAAGCAGCCAACGATGTTCAGTCACGACTTTCTGCTTATAATATATGTGTAGGAAAAAGAATGCAACCAGAGAAAATGGGGCCCTGCAGGCTGGGATACGAGGGGGGTACATGGTCTACCACTGGACAGAATAATTTGCATAGTAGAAGAAATGCATCTCCTCTCCTTTGAATTACAAACTGAAATGGTGAAATGTTTTCTGTTGTTAAGAGCTTAGAAAAATAAAGTAATGATATAAATATAGTGTCTACCTTTTACCATAAAGCACTCTGTAATCCATTTGTTAATGACTGGCCTCGCTGTGTACTGATAACAATCTTGCTGTTCTGATTGGTCAATAAACTAATTTGGCAGGGGATGGGAACCAGAGTGCTCGTACCCAGCATGAGGTTGTTGGTTTACCAACAGGCAGTGTATAGTGAGACTGCTAGTAAGGAGAGGCTGATGATAGGGTAAAATTGCAGTCACTGGATTAGTTACAATTTAAAATGTGGACAAAATCAAAAAGAACTGAGGGTGTTACATTAGAATGCGTGCAGTGTTCAGAATTAGGTAAATGAGCTTGTAGCACAGTTTCAGATTGCCATGTATGACGTTGTGGGCATCACTAAGTTGTGGTAGAACGAAGATTAAAGCTGGGAGCTTAATGACCAAGATAAAGCATTGCACTCTAAGGACAGGCAGGTAGGCAAAGGAGGTGGCGTGGCTCTATTGGTAAAAAATGAAATTAATCATCAGAAAGAGGTGTCATAGGATCAGATGGTGTTAAATTATTGTGGATAGAGCTAAGGAAATGCAAGGGTAAAAAGACCCTGAAGGGAATTATATGCAGAATCCCAAACTGTAGTAAAGATGTGGTGTACAAATTACAATGGGAGATAGAAAATGCATGCCAGAAGGGCAATGTTACAATAGTCATGGGGGATTTCAGTAAGCAGGTAGATTGGGAAAATCAGCTTGGTGCTGGATTCCAAGAGGGGAAATTTCCAAAATGCCCATGAAATGGCTTTTTTTGAGCAGTTCATGGTTGAGCAACTAGGGAATTAGTTATTCTGGATTGGATGTTGTGCAATGAAATGGAATTGAATAGAGAGCTTAAGGTAATGGAACACTTAGGGGTAAGTAATCATAATATGATAGAAGTTGCCCTGCAATTTGAGAAGGAGAAACTAAAGTAACATGTATCAGTATTACAGTGGACTATAGGGAACTACAGAAGCCCGAATGAGGAGCTGACTAGAATTGATTAGAAAAGAACACTGGCAGGGATGACGGCAGAGTAGAAATGGCTGGAATTTCTGGAAGCAATTTGGAAGGAGCAGGATATATACATCCCAAAGAAGAAGATTTCTAAAGGTATGATGACACAACAGTGGCTAATAAGAGAAGCCAAAGCCACCATGAAAGCCAAAAAGAGGGCATATAATAGAGCAAAAATTAGTGGGAAGCTAAAGGACTCAGAAACCTTTACAAGCCAATACAAAACAACTAAAAGTCATTAAGAAGGAAAAGGTGGAAAAGGCTAGCCAATAATATTAAAGAGGATTCCAAAAGTTTCTTCAGATACATAAACTACTGTAAAAAAGGGAGGGGTAGTAATGCGGGATAAGGAAATGGCAGACAAACTGAATAAGTATTTTGCACTAGTCTTCACAATGGAAGACACTAGCAGTATGCTAGAAGATTGAGAGTGTCAGGGGGCAGAAATATGTGAAGTTGCCATTACAAGGGAGAATGTTCTTGGGAATTTGAAAGGTCTGAAGGTAGATAAGTCACCTGGACCATCCAGATTCTGAAAGTGGAGGCTGTAAATATTGTGAAGACAGTAGGGATATTCTTTTAAGAATCAATTGATCTTGCATGGTACTGGAGGTATGGAAAATTGCAAATGTTACTCCATTCTTTACGAAAGGAGAGAGGCAGAAGAAAGGTAATTATAGACCATTAGCTTGACCTCAATGGTTGAGAAGGTGTTGCAGTTGATTATTAAGGATTTGATTTTGGGCTACTTGGCGGCTCAAGGGAAAATCTTACCTGCCAAATCTATTGGAATTCATTGAGGAAATAACAAACAGGATAGACACAGGAGAATTGGTGGGCGAGGTGTACTGGGATTTTCAGAAGATATTACAGGAAAGATTCTTGCTTGGAATGAGCACTGGCTGATTGGTAGGGGGCAAAGAGTGGGAATAAAGGGAACCGTTTCTGGTTGGCTTCCAGTGACTACTGGTGTTCTATGAGTTCTGAATTGGGACCACTTCTGTTTACATTATATGCCAATGAGTTGGATGCTGGAGTTGATGGTTTAGTGGTAAAATTTGTAGACAATATGACGGTAGGTGGAGGGGCAGGTAGTTTTGAGGAAGTAGAGAGGCTACAGAAGGAATATTAAAGCTTCATAAAGCACTGGTGAGCCCTTACCTGGACTATTGTGAGCAGTTTTGTACACTTTATCTTTGAAAGGATGTGCTAACATTGGAGTGGGTTCAAAGGAGGTTCACGGAAATGATTTTGGGATTGAAAATCTTCTCATGTGACGGCTGTGGGCCTCTACTTACTGGAATTCAGAAGTATCAGGGAGGGGGGACCTCATTGAAACCTATTGAATGTCGAAAGGCCTCGACAGAGTGCATATGGAGAGGGTGGTTCCTATTGTGGGGGAATCTAAGACCAGAGAATCTAGCCTCAGAATAGAGGGGTGTCCGTTTAGAACATAGATGAGGAGAAATTTCTTTAGTCAATGGGGAATATGTGGAAGTTGTTGCCATAGACAACTGTGATGGCCAAATCATTGGGTATATTTAAAGCAGAGGTTAATAGATTCTTGATTAGTCAGGATATGAAGGGATACAAGGTGATGGCGGGAGATTGGGGCTGAGAGGGAAAATGAATCATTTATGATGACATAGCAGAGAAGACTCGATGGGCCAAATGACCTAATTCTGCTCTTATATCTTATGCTCTAATAGTCTTATGATAACCAACAAGCTATGTATTCCCCTATTTTATCATACAGATGGACCAAAACCTGAATTGTTTAACAGTAGTTATGGCATATTAAACCATCTACAACCAATACGTAGTTTTAGTTTAGTACTACTACCTAAACTATACCAAGGATTTTATTTCAGACTAAATAGTCATTCATTATTAGTGTAGGAAATGGAAGAATTGTCCAAATCTTCTGCCAAATAAAATATTTAATCTTTTATGGGGCAGCTCTGAAAACCGAATACAGTCCAGAGCTAATCCACAGACTAAAAATCAGCTTCTTTTTAATATTATGAATTCCATCTATCTCCAAACAATAGTTTTTTTTTCTTAAAGCAGAACTCAGTTAACATCCCACAGATATACAAATGTTAATAAAGACAGTTGATAGGCCCTTTCAATTTCTAGTCTGCTGAACATTTGTTTGTTATCACACAGAATCCTGCAGGCAGCTAAAATGGATGCTGAATACTCTAATGACAACAGATTAGAAAGGCATAGACTAAGCAAACGTGAAAGAAGCTGTTTCTAAAATGTTGAGTGTGGGTCTTCAGGCTCCTGTTGCTTCTCCCTGACGGCATTAATGAGAAAAAGGCATGCCTCAGATCATACGATTCCTTAATGATGAATTGAAGATGCCATCAATAGTGGGGAGGGTTCTGCCCATCATGCAACTGGCTAAATCTGTAGCCCCTCTGCTGCCTCTTTCAATTCTGCACATTGGAGCTTCCAAAGTAGACAGTAGTAAAACTATCTGAATGCTTTCCACTATACATCTGTCGAAATTTTCAGGAGTTCTTGGTTACTTTCCTTCCATCTCTCAATGAAGTCGAGCTGCTGGTGTGCCTTCTTCTTGATTTAATCATTGTGTTGAGCCCAGGACAATTCCACTGAGATGTTGCTGCCGAGGAACTTGAAGATGCTCACCCTTCCCACTGCTCACCCGTCAAATAGGATTGGTGTGTGTTCTCCAAACTTCCCTTTCTGAGGGTTTACTGATGTTGAATGTGACGTTGTTGTTACAACGCCACTTAACCTGCTGACCTATTGCACTCTTGTATGGTTCTTTATGGTTCAGAGCCTGAGACTCTGCCAACAACAGTGGTGTCATCACTGAGTTTATTTGACCTGTGCCTATCAATGCAACCATGAGTATAGGCAGCAGAACAGTGGGCATCATTATATCCTTAAGGTGTACCTCCGTTGGTTGGCAGCAAGAAGGAGATCCTATTACCGATCTGCTCTGACTGTGAACTCCTGATTGGAATTCGAAAATCTAATTCCAGGGGGAAGTTTAGAGGCCCAGATTTTTAAGATTGTTCTAGAGCTTGTCTCATTTTCAAAGTCTTTGATCATATTTGAAATGTGTGAGTGATTCACTAGGAATTGCCTCCATATATCTCAGTTACTAATATCATATTACTTCTTGATAAACTTGCACCACAGCAATGTTGACACTCCATTTCAGAACCACAAGGATGTAACTCTCCCAAATGTGGCCTTAAGTCTTGAGTGCCTTTTTAGATTTTCAGACATCCTGATGCATGTATACAGGGGAGCTATCTCTGACGTCCTGGCCACGACTGGAGAATACTGCCTCACTGCTTTGGGACATTGTTGTGTATAAAATTAGCTTACTTAGTGACTTAGAATTGTCAGAAGTGTTTAGTTGTCTACATAGCATATTGAATTTGTAAAGCTTGCAAAGTTATAAAATTATGAACATGAAAATATGAATACCATAGCATGAAACTCTATTACATAGTAAGTTGTGCAGTTTGCTGTTACTGTGATTCTTAATGACAAAACTGCTGTCCTAACACAGACTTGTAATCTGGTATAAAAATAAAATCTAACTGTGCACTCCAAGGATTAAGCTAAGGCAATTTCACCAAGGCCAATGTTTAACCTCAGAGCTCAATTAATGGTTAAAAATGGCAAATCCTTTGACTTAAATAATTGCCATGCAATTGCTCCCACATATTGTTTTACATTTACTCAGCACATAGAAATGTAACCAGTATATGCTTATACTGTGACTAATTCCACACTGGAAGAGAATATAAATAATCTTATTATCTTAAGAGGCTTCAGGAAATTGAAATGATTAATCTTTATTCCATAAGGTTTCAGGTATGATGTAGATGATGACTCATCTATCCCGAATAAAACACATTACTCCATTACATCCTTTTAATACTTTGACAGCATTTCCAAATGTTAATCAGTTTTATATAGCGCATTCTGCCATTTGTACTGCAGTGTCCACTCTTTGGTTTAAACAATTGTTCTAATATTTCTGGCACTGCTTGAAATAATGTACTCAATCAACTTTATATGATCTGCTGCAATACTAGCCTTCTCCATTTCCTTATTTTTAAACAGCAAAGGCTCTTTTATTCAAAGTTTACTCGTGATCTTTTATAATTGGAGATCTCTTTTTTGTGTTACTATCTTGATTTAACTATGTCCTAAAATTTCCTTAGATAAGTTTCTGCCTAGAGCTAAGGGGGCAGAATTTGTTAACATCTGCTGGAAAATGTTCTCAATCAGTATGTGATAGCCCTCTTAGAGAGGAGGCAACACTGAACCTCCAATTGGAAAATGAGGCAGGGCAACTGAATGACATGTCTGTGGAGGAGCTTTTTGGGACCAGTGACCATAATTCTATTGGTCTGAAAAGATTTATAGAAAAATAATAGGAGTGGCTTACAAGTTAAAGTTCTAAATTAGGGCAAAGTTAATTTTAATGGCATTAGAAAAGAACTTGCAGAAGTTGAGAAAAACTGCTACCAAGTAAAGAAACAGTGAAAACTGAGAGTGAGATACAGAGAATTAGTTGGATTGGGTTGGTTTATTTTTGTCATATATAGAGTTGAAAGTTCAAAGTAAATTTTTTTGATCTTTGAAAGAGGTACAGTGAAAAGCTTGTTTTGCATACTATTCATACAGATCAATTCATTACACCATGCATTGTAGTGGTACAAGGTAAACAAAGAACAGATGCGGAATAAAGTGTAACAGCTATAGAGAAAGTGCAGTGCAGGTAAACATAAAGTGTAAGGTCGTAACGAGGTTGATTGTAAAGTCAAGAGCCCATTTTATTGTCCTAGGGAACCACTCAATAATCTAATAACAGTGAGGTAGAAGCTGTCCCTAAGGCTGGAAGTACATGCTTTGTCTTTTGTATCTTCTGCCTGATGGAAATGAGGAGACGAGAGAATGTCAGGGGTGGGAGGAGTTGTTATGGAGGTTGCCTTATAGAAGTAGCAAGAAGTATAGACAAAGACCATACGGTCTTGATCCTTGAAATGACTTTGTTCACTGGCCCCAGTCTTCTCATTTTCACTATGGATCTCCAGTCCCTATGTACCACCATCCCCATCAGGAAGGCCTCAAAGCTCTCCACTTTTTTCTGGACACCAGACCCAGCCAGTTCCCCTCCATCACCACTCTCCTCCATCTGGTGGAACTGGTCCTCACTCCCACTAATTTCCCCTTAGCTCCTGCCACTTTCTTCAAACAAAAGGTGTAGCCATGGGCACTCACATTGGTCCCAACTATGCCTGCTTTTTTTTGTCAGCTATGTGGGATAGTCCATGCTCCAAGCTTAGACCAGTATTGCTCCCCAATGCTTCCTATGCTACATCAATGACTACATTGGTGCTGCTTCCTGCACTCATGCTGAGCTCGTTGGCTTCATTAACTTTGCCTCCAACTTCCACTCTGCCCTCAACTTTACGTTGTCCATTTCCAACACCTCCCTCCCCTTTCTCCATCTCTCTGTCTCTTTCTGTGGAGACAGTCTATCTACTGATATCTTTTATGAACCCACTGATTCTCACAGCTACCTAGTATACCTCTTCCCAGCCTGTCACTTGTAAAAATGCCATCTCCTTTGCTCAGTTTCTCAGATTCCACTCCATCTAGTCTTAGGATGAGGCTTTTCATTCCAGACCTAATGAGATATCCTCCTTCTTCAAAGAAAGGAGCTTTCAGTCCTCCACCATTAATGCTGTCCTCACCCCATCATCTCATCGAAACACCAGGAATAGGGTTCCTCATCCTCACCTAGCACTCCACCAGGTTCCGTGTCCAGCACATAATTCTCTGTAACTTCTGCTATCTCCAATGGGATCCCACCACCAAGCACATCTCCCCCCACTTCTTTCTGTTTTCCGTAGGAATCACTCCCTGTGTGACTTCCTTGTCTACTCGACCCTGCCCACTGATCTCCCTCTTGCCACTTTCCCTTGCAAGTGGAACAAGAGTCATACTTGCCCCTACACCTTCTTCCTCACTACATTCAGGGCACCAAACAGTCCTTCTAGGTGAAACGGTTGGGGTTATCTACTGTATCCGGTACTCCTAGTGTGGCCTCCTGTATGCTGGTGAAATCTGAAGTAGATTGTGAGACCGCTTTGCCCAGCACCTATGCTACGTTCGCTAGTAAAAGCGGGATCTCCCGGTAGTCATCCATTTCAATTCTACTTCCCATTCCCATTCTGATATGTCAGACTATAGCCTCCTCTACTGCCACAATGAGGCCACACTCAGGTTGGAGGAGCAACACGTTATATTCCGATCAAAACAAGAGAAAATCTGCAGATGCTGGAAATCCAGGCAACACACACAAAACGTTGGAGGATCTCAGTAGGCCAGGCAGCATCTATGGAAAAGAGTATAGTGGATGTTTCAGGCCGAGACCCTTCATCAAGACTGAAGAAAAAAGATGAGGAGTCAAAGTTAGAAGGTGGGGGGAGAGGAGCTCCTCATTTTTTTTTTCTTCAGTCCTGATGAAGAGTCTTGGCCCAAAATGTCAGCTGTACTCTTTTCCATAGATGCTGCCTGGCCTGCAGGGTTATTCCAGCATTTTATGTATTTTACCTGACATTCCGATTGGGTAGCTTCCAAACTGATGGCATGAACATTGATTTCTTAAACTTCTGAAAGTAAAACCCTCCACCCCAACTCCTTCAACACTCCCCAGTCCTGTTTCTCTCTCTATCCTCACTTGCCCCATTGCCTCCCTCTGGTGCTCCTCCTCCTTCACTTTCTTCCATGATCTTCTACTTTGACCGGTCAGATTACTCTTCCTTCAGCCCTTTATCTCCTTCACCAATCAACTTCCAGCACTTCACTTCACACCTTCCTACACTCCCCCATTTCACCTATTACCTGCCCCCTTCTGCTTCTTTCGCCCCTCCCTCCACCTTCTTGGTCTGACTTCTCATCTTTTTTTCTAGTCCCGATTCAGGGTCTCGTCCCAAAACGTTGATTCATTTCCATAGCTGCTGCCTGACCTGCTGAGTTCCTCCAGCATTTAGTGTGTGTTTGGTTTGGATTTCCAGCAGATCTTCTCATGTTTGTGTTCGTAGAGGGAAGCCTGGGTTCTGTGATGTGTTGAGTTGTGTCAACAACTCTGCAGCTTTTTTTATCGTCATGGGCAGAGCAGTTTTCATATCAAGCCATGATGCATCTATGGAGGCTGCTTTCTACTGTTCATCAATAAAAATTGGCGTGTTGACAGGCACATGTCAAATTTGTTTAGACTCCTGAGGAAGTATAGGTACTGGTGATCTTTCTTGTCTGTGGTGTCCACATAGTTTTAGCAGAACAGACTATTTGTCATGTTTATTTTCAGAGACCTGAAGCTCTTAACCCTCACAACCACTGCACCATTGACGTAGACAGGAGAATGTGCACTGCCCCCATCCTGAAGTCAATGACCAGCTCTTTGTTTTTGCTGACATTGAGGGAAAGGTTGTTACAGGTCAACATCTTCTTGTTACATTGAAAGGAAAGGCTGTAAGGATTAGAAAACCATGGCTAATGTGTGATATTGAGGCTATGGTCAGAAAAAAAAAGAAAGTATACTGTATGGTAGGTATAGGCAGATAGGATCAAGCAAATCCTTTGCTGATTAAAAGATGTTGGGATGTACTTAAAAAAGAAATCAGGTGGGGAAAAGAGGGAACACGAGATAGGTTTGGCAGATAACACAAAGAAAAATCCTAAGAAAATTTATCAGTATCAGAGCAAAGAAGTAACTAGGGAGGGAATAATTCCCCCTAAGGGTCACTGTGGTTTTTAATGTATGGAGTCATAGGAAATGGATGTGGTTTTAAATGTTTTCTTGCCTGTGGAAGTCATGGAATCTATGGGATTGAAGGAAGACAACATGAAACATAACAACACTATGAAAGGGTGAGTGTTGGAGTTCTTAAGGCACATAAAAGGATGGATAAATTCTTGGGCCTGAACAAGTGTATCCTAGGATGCTTTTGGAAGGGTGGGAAGAATTTGCAGAGACCTGGCAGAGACTTTTAGATCTTCCGTATCTATGGGTGAGATACAGGAAAACTTGATGTTGGTTAATGTAATGTCTTTATTTAAGAAATGTTGCAAGGATGTGCCAAATGGTGAGAAAGCTAATGGTGGTGTTTTTGAGAGACAGGATCTATCCGAATTTAGAAAATGTAGATACTGATTAGAGATAGCTTAGTGCAATGGAAATATTGTCTAATAAATTTGACTGAGTTTTTTGAGGAGTCGACCAAAGGATTGGTTATTGCACAGCAGCAGACATTGTCCACCTAGACACCAGCAAGGTTTTTGATGTGATTTCACATGATAGTCTGTTGCACAAGATTTGATCATATGGGATCCAGAGTAACTTAGCCAATTGACTAGATGGGAAAAGGCTGAGGGTGATGATGGAGGGCTGTTTTTCAGACTGGAGGCCTCTTGACCAGAGGTGTACTGCAGAGATGGGTGCTGGATCCCCTATTATTCATTTTTTTCCATTAACAATTCAAATAATGATGTAGAGGCAGTATGATTAGTGAGTTTGTGGGTGACTCTGAAATTGGTGGTATGGTGGACAATGAAGATGGTTGTCTGAAGCTACAACAGGAGATAGATCAACTGGGAAAGATGGCAAAAGAATGGAAGATGACATTTAACTCACACAAGTTTTAACTGATGTATTTTGTTATGTTAAATGAGGACAGGACATAAACAGTGAATAACAGGGTCCTGGGGAATAAAAAAAAACCTATGAGTACAAGTAAATATTGTAGTTCTCTCCAAATGATGACTCATAGATAAGGTGGTAAAGAAGGCTTGTGGTAAGCTTAGCTTCATCAGATGGGGTACTGAGTTGGGGCGTTATATTACAGGATGTTGATGAGACCATGCTTAGGATATTTTGTACAATTCCCATCTCTCCATACACCAGGAAGGATGTGATTAAGCTAAAGAGGCTGCTGAAAAGAATCACAATGATGTGGTGGAGTTTGTAATGTTGTGATGGACTGGAAGACTTGCACTCTAACTTCACTTGCACTGCTGGATAGGCTGGGAGTGTTTACCCTGAACCAAAGGAGGCCGAGTAGTAACCTTGTCAAGATTTATAGAATAATGAAAAGGAAAGATAAGGAAAATGGTTACAGTCTTTTTCTTAGGATAGGGGAGTCTAAAACTAGAGAATGTAGGCTGAAGGTGAAAGGGGAAGGTTTAACTGGGACGTGAGGGGCAGTTGGTGTATGGTATAGTACAAACTGCCATAGAAAGCTGGAATTAAGCCATCAAAAGATATGTGGATCAGTATTTAGATAGGGATGTTTTAGAGGGATATAAGCAAAGCACGGGCAAATGGGATTAGGCCAGGAAGAAGGAATTAGCCCAAAGAGCATGATTCCGTGCTGTATAAACCTGTGACTCTATAAGAAAGCAAGGTGAAAAGCCGTCTAAGAACGCACCTCAAACAATTATGCCTGTCACTCCAATGCTGCGTAAGAGTAAAGAGCAGGCATAACCCATACTTAAGTTACTTCATCATAAATAGGATTATGACTGATCTGTCTTGGCTTCATTTCTACCTTGCTGGTCATCTGCCATAACTTCTAGAGAGGAAAACAAAAATCTGTCTTGACCTTGAATTACCTTATTGCTTCAGGTTCACACATTTCAAAGTGGAAAATACGGAAGATTCATGAAAGGTGATTTTCCACCTCACTTCAATCTTAAACAGATGACTTGTTGATCTGAAAATAAGCTGTCTAATTATAGATTACCCCACAAAATTAAATTTGATATACGTTTAAAACCTTCTTAATTTCAACAAGATCATATCTGATTTTTTTGATCTGGTATAACAACACATTCATCCTTTCCTCATATGTCAGCTCTTTCATTCTTTGAATGGCCTCCAATATCATCTATTTTTATACTCCACTGTGTTTTCAATAAGGGCCTTCCTATTTACTTTGGTTACTTGCTAATGTTTAGTGTTTTTGTAGAACACCCAAATCCCTCTACACAGCGATGTTAGACCATAATACCTTAAGACATACGAGTAGAATTAGGCCATTCCAGCTCATTAAGTCTTCTCCACCATTCTAATATGTCTGATTCATTATCCCCTCAATCCCATTTCCTGCCTTCTCTCCATAACCTTTGACACCTTACTAATCAATACCCTATAAAACTCTGCTTTAAATACACCCAATGACTTGGCCTCCACAACCATAATTGGCAATGAATTCCACAGATTTCCCACGTACTGGCTGAAAAAAGTCCTCATCATTTCTGTTCTAAAGGAATGTCCTTGTATTCTGAGGCTGTGCCCTCTAGTTCTAGACTCCTCCACTATTGGAAACATTCTCTCCACCTCCACTCTATCTAGGCCTTGCAATATTCAGTAGCTTTAAATGCTATCCCCCTCATTATTCTAAATTCCAGCGAGTACAGGATCAGAGCCAATATCTGAGATTTCTGAAGAATTTGCTAAGAAGAAAATGATTATTTTCTGAATACGTTCTTCAAAATGTAACCTGACCATGGGCCTTTGAAGTTTCCATGCCAAACCAATTTTGTACTTATATCTATATCATATATCACGCAAAAGATTTTAAATCCATAATTTCTTCTGATAGGTCTTTTTCCTATTTTTGCATGTAATATCTCATCTTGAGGTAAGAAAACAATATTAAAGTGAATGTTGTTTATGCAGCCATAAACATACACCATCAAAAAAGTATGAAAATTGGAAAATCTAACAACATCCATCAGAGTAGCCAGGCAAGCAACAAAGGTTAACTGCTGTTGACAAGTCAGGGCTGCCAAGCAAATTCAAGGCTTAGATTTACTAGTATGGTATTCTCCCTGGGATCCTGTGGCGTCTGCTAGTCTATGATGTCCCACTGTCAACAGATGAAACCTTTGAGAGAAAAATCAGCCAGTACCCTACGGAGATAGTTGGGTCTGCCTAGGAGCCAGAGCAGCATCACCTTGTTCAGGAAGGAAAATAGACTGAAACTCCCCATCAGCAGCATTAGCGGGGAGTTCACCGTCACCCGTGCAAGAGAAATGCTGCGATACAGAGAGTCCACTGGCATTGTGCTGAGGAGCGGCAGGAAGAGAAGGACGCAGGATGCAATTGAACAGGCTGAAGCACGGCTCGCCATAGGATGCTGGTGGGCTTGGGTTGCTTTGCAACAGTCCACTATGATCAGGTGCAAGGAAGAGCGAGGTGCCAGATGGTCCAGCTGGAAGAGTGAGCTACTCTGGAGGAGCTACATGCCAGCCAGATTGCTGGCGTGAGGCAACTGGGCGTATGGACAACATGGGACCATGTAACAGAGTGCAACATCTCATGGGGGAAAATTTGGCGAGCTGAACCCCACTGCATCAAGTTCCTGATCCAGTTGGTTTATGACATCTTGCCAAGCCCAGCAAACCTCTATTGCAGGGACAAGGCCAAAACACCGGCATGCTCCCTGTGCCGAGGGAAGGGGGCATTAGAGCACATCCTCAGCTGCTGCCCAAAAGTTTATAAAAGTTTTATAAAACAATAAAAACATCCAGTGTATGGCAGTTCTGTGGTCAAAAATGCTTTGTTAATAAGGGAGGTCAGAGGAGAAAGGAGAGACTGGTTCAAATATACAGAAAGGTAACAGTAGCTCAAATAACCATGCATTACAATGGTAGTGTGCAGAATGCACAACACATTGAACCTTGAAGTGGATGGACTACAGCAGCAGAAGACCATGAACATACACTCAGTGAGTTTACTGGATTGTCTGAAAAAAGGTCAAGTATCTTCCACATACAAGTCTAAGGTTAAGACAGTTGTCCGAAAGAAATTAACTCTTGTCAAAATGGCACAGAGCAGCTTTACACAACAATGAAGCCAATAAGTGAAAGGCAGGAAGCGTGTATACAAGGCCAGAATATCAACATGAGCAGCTCAGGGGTAGATCATTTGGTCACGAGCATAGACACACATTTAAATAAAGTTCAACCAGAATTAGAAACAGAAATTAAATTTTTTGTTTTGCAGCAGAGCGCAGTGCAATATGTTATAATAAAAAGCCTACAAACTACAATAAGAAATATATATAAGCAACTTAAATAAGCACTGAAAAAATACACCAAACTAAAGAAAAAAAAGTATTGAGGTAGTGTGCATGGGTTCATTGTCCATTCAGAAACATGGTAACAGAGGGGAAGAATCTGTTCCTAGAATGTTGAGTGTGTGTCTTCTCCTTAATGGTAGCAATGAGAAGAGGGTATAGCCTGCGTCATGGGGGCCTTTAATACATGGATGCTGCATTTTTGATGCTAGCGGCCATGATGGAGTTGGCTGAATTTGCAACCTTTTGTCAGAATGGGTCTAGATCTGACGCAATGTCATCAGCTCTCCACTTGGCTTGGCTCACTGAGACAACAGTAATACCAATGTTAGGCTGCAGTTTATTGACTACAGTTCAAATGCAAGGGGTGAGTAATAAGTTCGTGGCCTAAGGTAGAAGGAGTCAATTGAAAACCTAGCACATTTATTTTTCAACATAGTCCCCTCCTACATTTACACACTTAGTCCAGCAGTCATGGAGCATATGGATCTTGGACCTCCAGAAAGTGTCCACAGCAGGGGTGATTGATAATTTCATTGCCTAAGGTGGAAGGAGATGAGGTATACAGCTCTCGTTACATGCACATGCAGTTCAACTCTGAGTGATTATGCAGAAAGTTTGAAGTTAATAACTGATCGGGGTGATTGATAAGTTTGTGGCCTACGGTAGAAGGAGGTGAGTTATTATGAGTTGAACTGCACGTGCACGTGCTGTATAACTCATCTCCTTCTACCTTAGGCCATGAACTTATCAATCACCCCTGCTGTGGACACTTCCTGGAGGTCCAAGATCCGTATGCTCCACGACCGCTGGACTAAGTGTGTAAATGTAGGAGGGGACTATGTTGAAAAATAAATGTGCTAGGTTTTCTAAAATTGACTCCTTCTACCGTAGGCCACGAACATATCAATCACCCCTCGTATAATCATAGCCTTAGCTCTAATCAACAAGCTCAAAAACCTGTGCCTTTGTACCTCCCTCTGCAACTGGATCCTTGATTTCTTCACTGGGCAACTGTTATGTTTTGGAGTTATGTGGATACAGCAGATATTAATTCCATCAAGAAACCAGGCTCCATTTCTTACTGTAAATGTAAGTAAATTCAGGAAGCTTGTAATTACCCTTCAGTTTTTTTTATAAATTGCAAGCAGTAAATTGAAGTTAAAAGCACAGACTACTCTACAGACTAAGAGATTGCATATGCAAGAGCCAAACAGGCAATGGGTTTGTATTAAAACCAGGTAGCATGACTAAATTATTGACTTGAATGCAAACTGGCATGCCAGCTGGATGTTGTCAGTTAGCATATCAAACATTGTCACAGGAACAGGCAGTCAAGTGCTTTTGTGTACTTACCATATTTGTGTACTCAGAGACAGCCCAAGCAACATGAATGTTGGGTGTCTGGCTCTCTGTCGTCAAAAGGCTTTCAGAATGTTTGTGTTATAGAGCTTTGACCAGCAGCCAGTTGAACATTGGAAATTTGGAGAGGAGGGGACTTCAGTCAGTTCCACTGCCCAAAGATAAATGGCAGGAATGGTTCACTGTAGCATAATAGGGCTTTGACTAGTGACCAATTGGCATTTGAGATTGATTAGTAAGAGCAAATTAAAGGAAAGCAGGGGCAAGCGCAGTGGACATAGTCAGAAGGTGCTCTTTAGGCTTCAAGGCTTCCAAGAAGAGAGGCTTCGCTCAGAGAAAGCAAAAAAAAGAAAAGTTCAAGTTTTTTTCCTTCTCTTCTTTATATCTGCTCAGCTTAGGGCAGTACCGATGCCAGGCAGGATAGTGAATTCACCGCGTGCAAACAAACTGGAGGAACTCAGCAGGTCGGGCAGCATCCGTGGAGACGAGCAGTCAACTTTTCCACGAATGCTGCCTGACCTGCTGAGTTCCTCCAGCTTGTTTGTATGTGTTGATTTGACCACAGCATCTGCAGTGTACTTTGTGTTTAGGATAGTGAAATGACTACAGCTGTGAGAAGTGTATCCAGCTGCCGCTTCAATCATAGCGTGTTTTGGAGCTGGAGCTGGAACTGGATGATCTCCAGATCATCCGGGAGGCGGAAGGGGTGATAGATGGGACATATAGGGTGCAGGGCACAGAAAAATGAGTGACAGCAAAGGGAAAGGGGTTAAGGAGCCACTGCAGAGTACCCCTGTGGCCAACCCTCTCAACAGGTATATCAGTTTGGAATCTGTTGGAGGGATTGACCTATCAGAAGAAAGTCACAGGCGTTAGCTCTCTGGCACTGAGTGTGCCTCTGTAATTCAGAATGAAGGGGAGAGAAGAGGGACTCTGTGTTGATAGGGGATTCATTAGTTAGGGGAATAGGCAGGAAGTTCTGTGAGTGAGGATTAGATCCCCGGATGGTATGTTGCCTCCTGGGTGTCAGGGTTTGGTATATCTTGGATTGAGTCCTCAGTATTCTTAAGTTGGTGGGTGAACAGCCAGAAGTCACGTAGATACCAAAGAGTGATGTGGTTCTGCATAAGATGTTCAGGGAGTTAGGTGCTAAGTTGAAGGACAGGACCTCCAGGGTTGTGATCTCAAAAGTGCTTGTGAGGCTCGAACTAGGAAGATTATGCAGTTTGATACGTGGCTAAAGAGTTAGTCTTGGAGGGTGAGCATTAGATTTTTGGAAAATTGGGCCATCTTCCAAGAAAGGTGGGACCCGTTCAGAAAGGACGGTTTGCACCTGAACTGGAGGGGGGACTAATATCCTAGCAGGAAGGTTTGTTAATGCTGCATGGTGGGGTTTAAACTACAGATGCAGGGCGGTGGGAACCAGAGTGCCAGAGCAGTTAGTGGAGAGGTTGTGGAGGCAGATGTTGGTAAGCCCTCAGACACAGTCAGGAATCAGAAGGTTGAGCATGGTGTGACTAGTCCTGAGCTGTGTATATTTCAATGCAAGAAGTATTGTAGGGAAGGCGGATAATAGTGCTGAAGATGGGTAGCTGGTTTACAAACAGAGGCACTCTGCAGTGAGTAGAGGCTGTTGATAGGACAATATTGCAGTCAGCAGGATGATTTGCAATGTAAAAGGCAGATAAAATCAAGAAGGGTGAATACAGGACTGAAGGTGTTGTATTTGAATGTGCACAGTACATGGAATATGTAGGTGTTGCTGCGTGAATGAAGTCACCGGAGAAAGCTGCTGTTTGATATGAAGCAGCTTCTTTATTCAGCAAAACCAGGTACAGCAGGCATCATTCGGAGATGCTTTCATTTGAAAGGTCTGGCTGGCCCAGCGTGGGGCTCGATATTTTATGTGCCAAACATCAAAGGACAACTCCATAATTACAATATATGGACAATGCTTTCTTTGAAACTACATACAACCTTCACACTTCCCGATTCACATCCACACCATAGACATCCAAGTGAATTTTAACCAGCATTGTGCGGACTAGGATTCACAGCTTTTAAGAACTTATTCTTCAGAGCTGCACTCCAAATTAAATGCGCAATACATTTTCAGATGTGAAGACTGGTAACCAAAATCAATTGTTAAATGTATATGTCCTAAACCTAAATATCACTGTAACAGTAGGCATCACAGAATCATGGCTGGAAGATTATGGCTGGCAGCTTAATGTCCAGGGATACACATTGTATCAAAAGGATAAGTAGGAAGGCGGAGGGGCGGCATTGCTGTGTTGATAAAAAATGGAATCACATTGTTAGAATGAGGTGGCATAGAGTTGGAAAGTGCTGAATAATTGTAGGTAGAGCTAAAGAACTGCAATGGTAAAAATACCCTATGATCTATAAATTACAATAGGAAGATAGAAAATGGAGGCTAAAAGGGCAATGTTACAATAGTCAAGGGGACCTCAATATAGATGTATATTGGGAAAATCAGGTTGGTGCTGGATTACAGGAGAGGGAATTTCTAGAGTGCCTATGGAATGGCTTTTTAGAGCAGCTCATGGCTGAGCCCACTAGAGGATCAGCTATTCTGCATTGGGAGTTGTGCAATGAACCAGAATGAACCAAAGCCTGCGGTAAAAGAACCCTCAGGGGAAAGTGATCATAATATGATCAATTCACCCTGAAATTTGAGAAGGAGAAGCTAAAGTCAAATGTATCAATATTACAGTGGAGCAAAGGCAATTATAGAGGCAATGAGAGAGAAGTTGAACAGAATTGACTGGAAAAGAATGCTGCTAGGGATGATGGCAGAGCAGCAATGGCTAGAATTTCTGGAAGCTATTCAGAAGGCACAGGATATATACATCCAAAAGAGGAAGAAATATTCTAAAGACATGATAACACAACATGTCTAACAAGGGAAGTCAAAACCAACGTAAAAGCCAAGAGAGGGCATATAATACAGAAAAAAATTAGTGGGAAGTTAGAAGATTGGAATGTTTTTAAAAACCAACAGAAGGCAACAAAATAGCAGACAAATCAAATACGTATTTTGCATCAGTCTTCACTGTGAAAGATAACTAGCAGTACAGTAGACGTGCCATGTGGCAGGGCTCATAAAGTGTGTGAAGTTACCATAACTAGAGAGAAGGTTCTTGGGAAACTGAAAGGTCTGAAGGTAGATAAGTCACCTGGACCAGATGTTGTGCACCTCAGTGTTCTGAAAGTGGTGGCTGAAGAAATTGTGGAGGCATTAGTATTAATCTTTCAAGAATCACTAAGTTCTGCAATGGTTCTCGAAGACTGGAAAGTTGCAAATGTCACTGCACTCTTCAAGAAGGGAGAGAGTCAGAAGAAAGGAGACTATAGGACAGTTAGTCTGACCTCAATGACTGAGAAGATTATTAAGAATGCGGTCTCAAGGTACTTGAAGGCACATGATAAAATAGACTATAGACAGCATGGTTTCCTTAAGGGAAGATCTTGTCTGACAAATTTGTTGGAGCTATTTGAAGAAATATCTTGCAGGATAGACAAATGAGAATTGTTTGATGTTAGGTACTTGGATTTTCAGAAGGCCTTTGACAAGGTGCCACACATCATGCTGCTTAATAAGCTACGAGCCCATGGTATTACAGGAAAGATTCTAGCATGGATAAAGCAGTGACTAATTGACAGAAGGCAAAGAGTGGGAATAAAGGGAGTTTTCTGGCTGGCTGCTGGTGATTAGTACTGTTCCAGAAGGTTCTGTGTTGGGAACCGATTCTTTTTATGTTATGTGTCAATGATTTGGAGGATGGAATTGATGGCTTTGTTGCAAAGTTTGCAGATGAAATGAAGATAGGTGGAGGGGCAGGTAGCAGGAAGTAGAGAGACTACAAAAGGACCAAGAGAGATTAGGAGAATGGGCAAAGAAATGGCAGATGGAATAGTGTCGGGAAGTGCATGGTCATGCATTTTAGTAGAAGAACTGGCAGGGTTGACTATTTTTTAAGTGGTGAGAAAGTGCAAAAAATTGAGGTACAAAGGGACTTAGACGTCCTCGTGTAGGATTCTCTAAAGGTTAATTTGTAGGTTGACTCTGGTGAGGAAGGCAAATGCAATGTTAGCATTCATTTCAGAAGGACTAGAATGTAAAAGCAAGGATATAATGTTGAAACTTTATAAAGCCTCATTTGGAGTATTGTAAGCAGTTTTGGGTCCCTTATCTTAGAAAGGATGTGGAGAGGGTTTAAAGGAGGTTCACAAAAATGATTCCAAGATGAATAGCTTGTCATATGAAGAGCATTTGATGGCATGAGGGGTGACTTCACTGATACCTATCAAATGGTGAAAGGCCTTGATAGAGTGCACATGGAGAGGATGTTTGCTATTGTAGTTGAGTCTAAAACCAGAGGACACAGCCTCAGAATAGAAGGGCATCATTTTGGAATGGAGATGAGGAGGAATTTCTTCAGCTAGCGAGTGGAGAATCTGTGGAATTCTTTGCCACAGGCAGCTGTGGAGGCCATGTCTTTATGTATATTTAAGGCAGAGGTTGATAGTTTCTTGATTGGTCAGGGATGAAGGAGAAGGCAGGAGTTGTCAGCTGAGAGGAGAAGTGGATCAGTCATGATGGAATGGCAGAACAGACTTGGTGGGCCAAATGGCCTAATTCTGTTTCTGTACGAAACTATTTGTCAACCCAAGGTTACAATCTAATTGTAACTTTTGAAATTGTAGTGGATCAGCTACTGGTTGTCCTTTGCTCTTAAGGGTATGAAACTGTGAAGTACTTTTGGGTGGGTGAGCCTGCACAGAGAGTGTCTCCAGAATGATGTCTGCTTGTTGTGCTGAATAAAGATTTCTATATCATCAGCTTCAGTGGTCCCTCTGATTACTTTGATCACAGTCACAACAATTGCGGGTGCAATTGATAATGTTCTCACAGTGTGGCCAGTGACTTTAGTAATCTAAAGGGGTGAGTATTTTTTTAAAAGAGTAGCACCCATACTTCGATCTGTTTAGTCAATCACCATGGAACCACAGAATATCAAAGGACTTGGCAGAGAGCTGAACTGGGAGATGTAAAAGTATGATGTGTGTGTTTTAGTGTGTTTCTGTTTTGTTTTTAAGTGACCAGGTACTATATAGCCCTCGATTGTTTTTTCGAGACAGGGGCACCAGTTGTGGAAGGTGGTTACTGACCATTTGGGATGCCAAGGATTTCGTGTATACTTGTTTGATGGGCAATGGATTAAATTAAGCTACTGAGAACAATTGGGTAGTATGAGAGATACTGTTTGGGATGCCAGAGGGTGTGTGTATACTCACCTGGGGAATTCTTTGTGCATGAGACAAAACCCGAGAATTAAATCCTAAAATGGGCAATAATTCAAAAATATTTAACTTTCAACATAAAAATCATGGGCTCAGTTATGAAGAGGGGAGAACTCACAGAGTATATGCTCCATAAACTTGAGAAGGTTGAACAGGGAATGGACAAAGCTGGATGATTTAGGACCTGGAACCCAGAAGAACATTGGCAGTGGTGGAAAAGTTATCAGAGAGGAAGGGAGATAAAGCAGCAGTCATTCTATGACATGTATATTTCCAGGAGAGAACAAAGTGCCAGGATTCACATAGTGTACAAATAGAAGAGCTACAGAAGCAAAGGGATGAATATGGGGAACAGCAAGACAGTGCATGTGTAGAGCTGGACAGATTGAAAATAACAGTTACAACACTTACAGAGAGAGAGAGGGACAGAGAGACATGGGTGAAAAACAAGCAAGACAACTTGAACAATACAAAAATGCATTAGTTGGGGGTCTGGGCAGACTGGGAAGGCCCAGCAGGTGGGTGCACACTGGGACTGGGCAGCAGCCATGGAGGAAGGTGATGAGGTAAATTGCAAAGTGCTGGACCAGGGAGTTGACAGGTGAGGAAATACTCATAAACAGCCTGTTGGAATGGCACCTATTGAGACCAGGCAATGACAGGCTCAGAACCCTGATCATCGCAGCCAGTCACTCACTCTCACCTCCACCATCCAGGAGATGATGTTCACCCCGGGGAAAAACACAGCATTCTATCCAAACTGCCCTCAGAGTTGTGTGTGGCAATGCAGAGTTTTGGTGTAAGTTCGAGGAATCAGAATCAGAATCAGAATCCTTTATTATCGCCAAGTATGAGGACGCATACAGGGAATTTGATGCCGGTTTCCCTGAGCTCTCTCTGTACAGAATTAAAAACAAACAAAAACAATAGTGCAAATAATCATAAACTATATACAATATAAACTATATCAACTATATCAATGAGGTCCACCTCATTGAATGTACAGGTGGACTTGATTTATAATAGATTAAAATTCAAGTGTTCATAAGACTGATGGCATATGGAAAGAAACTATTCTTGTACCTACTTGTCCTGGCATTCAGTGATCTAAAGCGCCTACCAGAAGGAAGGAGTTGGAACAGGTGATGTCCAGGGTGTGATGGGTCTACAATAATGCTGCTTGCTCGCTTCCTGACTCTAGATGCATATAAGTCCTGGATCGAGGGCAACTTCACACCAATAATCCTTTCCGCAGCCCTGACGGTTCTTTGGAGTCTATTCTTGTCTTGTTTGGCAGCTGATCCAAACCAGACAGTGATGGACGAACAAAGAACAGACTGGATTATTCCTGAATAGAATTGAATCAGCAGCTCCTGAGGCAGGTTGTACTTCCTGAGTTGACGTAGGAAAATCAACCTCTGCAGCGCCTTTTTGATAAGAGTGTCCACGTTGGGTGTCCACTTCAGGTCCTGGGAGATTGTGACACCCAGAAATCTAAAGGTCTCCACAGCAGACACAGTACTGTTGAGTATACTGAGTGGGGGGAGTATTGGAGGGCTCCTCCTGAAGTCCACTGTCATCTCCACGGTCTTGATCGTATTTAGCTCCAGATTGTTCTGACCACACCAGAGGGCCAGCAGTTCCACCTCCCGTCTGTATGCAGACTCATCACCGTCTCGGATAAGGCCAATGACAGTTGTGTCGTCTGCAAACTTCAGGAGTTTAACAGACGGATCCTGTCAGGTGCAGTCATTAGTGTAAAGGAAGAAGAGCAGTGGGGAGAGCACACATCCCTGGGGGGCACTGGTACTGACTGTCCGGGTGCTAGAGATGATGCTCCCCAGCCTCACTTGCTGCACGCTGTCAGTCAGGAAGCTTGTGATCCACCGACAGATGGCAGGGGAGACAGTAAGCTGGGTGAGTTTGGAGTGGAGGATTTCTGGGACGATGATGTTAAATGCCGAGCTGAAGTCAACAAACAGGACCCTCACAGAAGTTCCTGGGTTGTCGAGGTGTTGTAGAATGTAACGCAGTCCCATGTTGACTGCATCATTCTCTGACCTATTTGCCCAATAAGCAAACTGCAGGGGGCCAATGATGTCCTTCAGGTGAGTCAACACTAGTCTCTCGAAGGACGTCATGACCACGGATGTCAAAGCAACAGGCCTGTAGTCATTGAATCCCTTGATAGTGGGTTTCTGAGGGACTGAAATAATAATGGAGCGTTTGAAGCAATGACAGACTTCACACAGCTCCAGTGATCTATTGAAGATCCGTGTGTAGATGGGGGCTAGCTGATCAGCACAGGTCTTCAGGCAGGAGGGCGACACACCGTCTGGGCCTGGTGCTTTCCTGGTCTTCGGCCTCCAGAACAGCTGACTCACCTCCCTTTCACAAATCCTAAGTGCAGGTACAAGGGAGTTGAAGTGAAGGTGGGGGGGGGGGGTAGGGGGAGCAATTTTTGTAATGTGGGGTGAGAAAGCAGATACTAAGATGTCTGGGTGATGGATGATGAGGGTTGCAGGTAGGTCTGTGTTTTGGCTGGGGGAATGAAGGTGTCGAATCTACAATAAAACTTGTTCAGATCGTCAGCCAGTTGATGGTTCTCAACAGCCTGAGGGAATGGTTCCTTGCAGTTGGTGATCTCTTGGAGCCCCTTCCACACTGACACTGGGTCGTTGTCTGAAAACCTGTTTTGCCATTTTCCATTGTAGCGCTTCTTCGCTGCCTTAATCTCCCTTGTCAGTGTGTTCCTGGCTCGTTTGTACAGAATCCTGTCCCCTCTTCTGTACGCCTCCTCCTCCTCCTGATGAAGCTGCCTAAATTGTGATGTGAACCAGGGCTTGTTGTTACTGAATGTGCAGAAGGTTTTTGTTGGAATGCACATGTCTTCACAAAAACTGATGTATGAGTCTGATTCTGATTCTGATTTGTGTGTGTTGCTTGAATTTCCAGCATCTGCAGATTTCTTCATGTTTGCCTAAGAAATATGTAGGACAGTATGATTCCAGGGGTGCAGGATGGAACATGGGCAACTACTGGGAATGCCCGCAATGAGGAAAGATGCTGGAACTGTAAGTAAGAAGTGAGGCAGTGACTTGGAGGAGGAGAGAGTAACAGGGGAATTATAATGTCTACACAAAGTATACTGCAGATGCTGTGGTCAAATCAACACGTACAAAAGCTGAATGAACTCATCAGGACAAAGGGTCTCGGCCCAAAACGTTGACTGCTCATTTCAACAGATGCTGCCCAACCTGCTGAGTTCATCCAGCTTTTGTACGTGTTGAATTATAATATCTATTGTTCAAAAAGCTGATGAACTGTCATGGATGGTGCAGACTGAAAATACTGGAGCTCTGAAGAATACTTGGCTGGGCAATTCAGGGAAGGATGATCCAGTCTTCCTGAAAATGATCAAGGAAGGGCTGAGCTAAGTCTACCAGGAGGTTTTAGACTTTGGGATAATGGTGGGATCCACCTACTCCACAATAGTTCTATAGGCTGGAAAAATCGACAGAAAGAGAGGGGAAAGGGGGTTGTAAGATAGCTGTAGCAGATGTAGCTGCTGTGAAGACCCAAGGATCGTGCTTTGTTTGCTACCAATCAGGGCACTTAGTGAGTGACTGCCACACAAGACATTGAAGGGCAGAAGAGACAGGGTCCTAACAGGAGAAGGAGGCATGAGAGTCACCTACCAAGACAGGTAGAGACCACAGATGAACCCAAGCTCCCAACCCCGACAGTGCCATCTCTGTCCAATCTGACTGCCGACCAGATTATAGAACTAGTAAAGACAAGGTGAGACAAGAGGCTGGCAGGAGCCGCCATCGTCAGAACTGGTGACCCATGGATGTACACACAGCATGCTGGGGGCTGGCAATGTGATAGTTTAGTGGACATGGGGCCTCGGTATCAACATATGTCCTAATCTTACCAACAACTAGAGAGGCTGCTTATATTCTGTGTGCAGCAGTGAAGGCAGACAGAAGTGAGACACAGATACTCAAAATTGGTGGAGTGCAGCTTCCAACACATATCTGGGTTTGTCCAAATAATGAGGGTACTATTCTTGGAATAGACATACTGAGGATGGGCAGGGGCTGTTATAGACTCTGGAAAGAGAGAACTAACGTGGACAAGTCAGGGGCAGTGGACTTGTACCACCAATGGAGTACACAATCTAGCTGGCATGGCCTCAGCCACTCCAATCATCAGGGACTGGAGCCAGGATGCTGTCTGTGGGTTACTTTGTCAGCAGTTCTCAGAAGTGTGGGCTACGTACGATGTGATTAGGTGAAGATAAACCCAGTTAAAACAGAGGGGGATCTAGCTAAACCCCATAAGCAATATTCCATAAAAGCCCATGTACTGACTGCTGTCCTGAGTATAGTGAAGGAACTAAAACACCAAGGGATACTAAGAGAGACCTTGTCAACCACTTACCTATATGGCCAGTAAAGAAACCAGATTGTTAACAATAGACTATTCCACCCTCAATAAGACCATATCTTTACTCAGTTTGTTTTGAGATTCCAAGAGCCATTTAAAATAACCAACATTTTTACGTGTCATATGGCTGTGATTTGTAGCTAAGTGTCTTTTCAATTTTACTGGAGCTTTTGCTGCATTTGTAAATTGTTTGCTACAGAGCAGACACAATGGAATAGGACAACTCAGATCACCAGTCCATGTGTCTGTTGTTGCACTGGTGCAGTGAAGTGAGTCAGAAGATTGAAATTCTTCATCATTAACTTTATCAGAATTGTACGTAGGCCTTGGTTTAGAATCCACCACTTCCTTCTCACACCTGTTCAAAAATTGCCACATTGGACTGTCAGACATGTCTGTAAAACCCAAGGGTTAATAAATAGAAACATAGAAAACCAACAGCACAATACAGACCCTTCGACCTACAAAGTTGTGCTGAAAATGTCTCTCCCTTAGAAATTACTAGGGTTACCCACAGCCCTCTATTTTCCTAAGCTCCATGTACCTTTCCAAAAGTCTCTTAAAAGACCCTATCTTATCTGCCTCCACCACCATTGCCAGCAGCCCATTCCACTCACTCACCACTCTCTGCATAAAAAAACTTACCCCGACATCTCCTTTGTACCTACTCCCCAGCACCATAAACCAGCAGCCATTTCAGCCCTGGGAAAAGTCTCTGACTATGCACACGATCAATGCCTCTCGACATCTTGGTGGCTTGGATAACGGACTACTTGACAGACAGACCTCAGTATGTGCGGTTGGGAGACTGTAGGTCTGACACGGTGGTCAGCAGCACAGGAGCGCCGCAGGGGACCGTGCTCTCTCCGGTCCTGTTCACCCTGTACACATCAGACTTCCAATATAACTCGGAGTCCTGCCATGTGCAGAAGTTCGCTGATGACACGGCCATAGTGGGGTGTGTCAGGTATGGTCAGGAGGAAGAGTATAGGAAACTGATACAGGACTTTGTGATATGGTGCAACTCAATCTACCTGCGTCTCAATATCACCAAGACCAAGGAGATGGTGGTGGACTTTAGGAGACCTAGGCCTCATATGGAGCCAGTGATCATTAATGGAGAATGTGTGGAGCAGGTTAAGACCTACAAGTATCTGGGAGTGCAGTTAGGCGAGAAGCTAGACTGGACTGCCAACACAGATGCCCTGTGCAGGAAAGCCCAGAGTCAACTGTACTTCCTCAGAAGGCTGGCGTCATTCAATGTTTGTAGTGAGATGCTGAAGATGTTCTATCGGTCAGTTGTGGAGAGCGCCCTCTTCTTTGTGGTGGCGTGCTGGGGAGGCAGCATTAAGAAGAGGGACGCCTCACGTCTTAATAAGTTAGTAAGGAAGGCAGGCTCTGTCGTGGGCACAGAACTGGAGAGTATGACATCGGTGGCAGAGCGGAGGGCGCTGAGTAGGCTACGGTCAATCATGGAAAACCCTGAACATCCTCTGCACAGCACCATCCAGAGACAGAGAAGCAGCTTCAGCGGCAGGTTGCTGTCAATGCAATGCTCCTCAGACAGGATGAAGAGATCATTACTCCCCAACGCCATTCAGCTCTACAATTTAACCACCAGGGGCAAGACATGTTAAAGTGCCGGGGTTAGGACTGAGCTTAAGTTACCACTCAATGCACTTTAGTAAACTATTTAAGAACTTTTTAAAAGCTATTTATTAATGCTTTTTGGGAGGGTGATTTTAGATGCATATCATATTTATACTGAGTTAAATACTGTATGTAATTAGTTTTGCTACAATAAGTGTATGGGACACTGGAAAAATGTTGAATTTCCCCTTGGGGATGAATAAAGTATCTATCTATATCTATCTTATACACCTCTATCAGGTCACCTCTCACTCTCGGTCATTCCACGGAGAAAGGGTCGATTTCATTCAACCTGTTCTCATAAGGCATGTTCCCCAATCCAGACAACATCCTTGTAAATCTCCTCTGCAGCCTTTCTATCATTTCCACGTCCTTCTTGTAGTGAAATGACCAGAACTGAGCACAGTACTCCAAGTGGGGCCTGACCAGGGTCCTATATAGCTGCGACATTACCTCTCAGCTCCTAAATTCAATTCCACAATTGATGAAGGCCAATATACCGTATGTCTTCTTAACCACAGAGTCAACCTGCACAGCTGCTTTGAGTGTCCCATGGACTCAGACCCCAAGATCCCTCTGATCCTCCACACTGCCGAGTCTTATTATTAATACTATATTATGCCATCATATTTGACCTACCAAAATGAACCATTTCACACTTACCTGAGTTGAACTCCATCTGCCACTTTTCTGCCCAGTTTTGCATCCATCCCGATGTAACCTCTGACAGCTCCCCACACTATCCACAATACCCCCAACTTTTGTGTCATCAGCAAACTTACTAACCCATCCCTCCATTTACTCATCCTTTGAAAAAGCCATGCTGATTATTCCTAATCAGATTATACTGTACCTCTCCAAATGTTCATAAATCCTGCCTCTCAGGATCTTCTCCATCAAGTAAGACTCAATGGTCTATACTTTCCTGGGCTATCTCTACTCCCTTTCTTGAATAAGGGAACAACATCCACAACCCTCCAATCCTCTGGAACCACCCCTGTCCCCATTGATGATGCAAGGATCATCGCCAGAGGCTCAGTAATCTCCTCCCTCGCCTCCCATAGTAGCCTGGGGTACATCTCATTTGTTCCCGGCAACTTATCCAACTTGATGCTTTCCAAAAGCTCCAGCACATCCTCTTTCTTAACATCTACATGCTCAAGCTTTTCCATCCGCTGCAAGTCATCAGTACAATCTCCAAGATCCTTTTCCATAGTGAACACTGAAGTAAGATATTCATTAAGTATCTCTGCTATTTCCTCTGGTTCCATTCATACTTTCCCACTGTCACACTTGATAGGTCCTATTATTTCACATCTTATCCTCTTGCTCTTCACATACTTGTAGAATGCCTTGGGGTTTTCCTTAATCTTGCCTGCCAAGGCCTTCTCATGGCCCCTTTTGGCTCTCCTAATTTCCTTCTTAAGCTCCTTCCTGTTAGCCTTATAATCTTCTAGATCTCTAACATTACCTAGCTCTCTGAACCTTTTGTAAGCTTTTCTTTTCTTCTTGGCTAGATTTACTACAGACTTTGAATGTCACGGTTCCTGTACCCTACCATAACTTCCCGGTCTCATTGGAACGTACCTATGCAGATCTTCACACAAATATTCCCTGAACATTTGCCACATTTCTTCTGTACCTTTCCCTGAAAATTTCTGTTCCCAATTTAAGCTTCCAAGTTCCTGCCCTATAGCCTCATAATTCCCCTTACTCTAATTAAACGCTTTTCTAACTTGTCTGGTTCCATCTCTCTCCAATGTGATTGTAAAGGAGATAGAATTATGATCATTATCTCCAAAATGCTCTCCCACTGAGAGATCTGACACCTGACCAGGTTCATTTCCCAATACCAAATCAAGTACAGCCTCTCCTCTTGTAGGCTTATCTACATCCTGTGTCAAGAAACCTTCCTGAACACATCTAACAAACTCCACCCCATCTAAACCCCTTGCTCTAGGGAGGTGCCAATTGACATTTGGGAAATTAAAATCTCCCACCATGACAACTCTGTTATTATTACACCTTTCCAGGATCTGTTTCCCTACCTATTCCTTGATATCCCTGTTACTATTGGGCGGCCTATAAAAAACACCCAGTAGAGTTATTGACCCCTTCCTGTTCCTAACCTCTGTAGACAATCCCTCCATGACGTCCACTTTTTCTGCAGCTGTGACACTATCTCTGATCAACAGTGCCATGCCCTCAGCTCTTTTGCCTCCCTCCCTGTCCTTTCTGAAGCATCTAAAACCCGGCACTTGAAGTAACTACTCCTGTCCCTGAGCCATCCATTGTCTCTGTAATGGCCACCACATCATAGCTCCAAGTACTGATCCACGCTCTAAGCTCATCCGCTTTGTCCACAACTCTCCTTGTGTTAAAATAGACATATCTCAAACTGTCAGTCTGAATGTGTCCCTTCTTGATCACCTGTCTATCCTCCCTCACACACTGTCTCTAAGCTTTCTCTATTTGTGAGCCAACCACCTCTTCCCCAGTCTCTTCAGTTCGGTTCCCAACCCCCAACAATTCTAGTTTAAACTCTCCCCAGTAGCCTTAGCAAACCTCCCTGCCAGGATATTGGTCCCCCTGAGATTCAAGTGCAACCTGCCCCCAAAAGAGGTCCCAATGTTCCAGAAATCTGAATCCCTGCCCCCTGCTCCAAACCCTCAGCCACGCATTTATCCTCCACCTCATTCTATTCCTGATCTCACTGTCACGTGGCACAGGCAGTAATCCTGAAATTACTACCTTTGCGATCCTGCTTCTCAACTTCCTTCCTAGCTCCCTGTATCCATTTTTCAGGACCTCTTCCCTTTTCCTACCCTTGTACTGTATTTTACACAGGGAAAGGCTAACATCTCAAGCCTACCATCCTTCCCACCGGATTCAATCAAATAAATACAGTCCTACTGCACAGTGACACACTGGGCTGAGAGTCTTCTAACGAGACGGCTGACGGGGCTACTCGCTCACTGCCCACCACTGCGAGCGCTAGCATTTTAAAAAATCACGGTCGTGATCTCCAGCAGGACCCCTAGTGTCCTCCGGCAGAACCCCGGTTGTGAAATCATGATGTATCAGGTCACCCCTCAATCTCCTTCACTTAAGGAAAAACAGCCCGAGCCATCCAGTCCTGTCTTATATTTCAACCCCTCCAGCCCTGGCAGCAGTTCACAAGTTGGAAGTGCTGGGAATACTCAGCAGGTCATGCCACATCTTTGGGAAGAGAAACAAAATTAGAGTTCCAGAGTGAAGATCTTTCCAAAAAGTGCATAGTTGTTATTGTGAAAGAAAATGAGAACCTTTTGGTATTCAGAGGACATCATTCAAAAGGGTTCAATGTGAATCATTTTGCATATTGCACTGTAACACAGCATATAACTGAATAATTGAGATTCAGCTCAGATCCTGGTCTTCAGCAGTTATTATTTCTATCTGAGAACTTTATTAGTCAACATAGAGGTAATTACATGTTTATTTCACTAGATTACTCAGAGGAGAGTCATGATAGAAGCACAAAAGTAGGAAATATTACAAGTTACCTGTTTTTAACAATAAGGTACCAGTTTTCAGGTAGGGATGTGTTCAGCACAACTTCGTGGGCCAAAGGGCCTGTATTGTGCTGTAGGTTTTCTATGTTTTCTATGTTTTTCTATGTAAAAATAGGAAAAAGAAACTGAAGGTACAAACCAAACAAAAATAATCACAAACCTGAATGCTTCTTTCATCCTCCTGATGTGCATAAGTATTTGCACCAAGTCAAATGAACGAATATTACCATGTGGCTAAATGCCAGGTCAAAGGTAAAGGTTCTAAGGAAAACTTTAAAGGAGTCAAAGTAAAGTTTATTAACAAAGTGCACATGTTACCATATACTACCTTGGGATTCATCTTGAGGAGAAAGAAGCAGAGATATGGATAGAAACAGGGATATAATTCCAGAG
The DNA here is from genome assembly GCF_030144855.1 of Hypanus sabinus. Lineage (NCBI taxonomy): Eukaryota > Metazoa > Chordata > Chondrichthyes > Myliobatiformes > Dasyatidae > Hypanus > Hypanus sabinus. Next base: position 143,427,241 of record NC_082708.1, on the reverse strand, counting down.
TTGCGTGCCTATATAATGCACATTGCTGAGCTGATTAAATGCAAAGATGACCAGGAAGCTAAAAAATGGACAAGCACAGAAATGTTTGAAGATTATCTGGCTATGAAAGGTTACAAAGATACAGAGAAAGCATATGATGACTGCAAAAATATTCTGGTTACCTCAACGTTCACTTTGTATTTCTAATTATTGCCAGTATTATCTGAAGATCTATACATACATGAAAAGAAAAAGCAGAGTATGTGTCATTTGAAACCTTTATTTGCAGAGTACATCTCAACATCTAACTGCAAAAATGTGCAGTATTAATGCTCTAACAAGAAAAATCATGGAACACAAAAGCACATGACTGATATTAAATAGATTCATAGTCATGAAAGAAGAATATGTTTCCCCATTATTGAAAATCTAAAAATAATAGCAAGTAATATGCATTGTTAAAAATACCCCTTGGCTACCTGCTACCTTGGATATCCAAACAGCACTCAAATAAAACTGCCAAATTTAAAACATTATACTCACTGTTAAACTTTGTATAATTCACTTTGTATGGAAAATGTTTCACTGATTTTCATTTGACAGGCTACTTTTGGCTGTTGTTAAAATCAGTGCAACCACACATCAATCTGTATTAAGCATTGATGGTACTTGCCAAAGGCCATAATATTTCTAGGCTCCTAGCCAGTCAAAACTTTGCAGCAAGTCTGATTTAAATAATGAAGAAACACATTTTAACTGGTTAGAAGAACAGACTATAACTAGTAGGCAAAACTGAGAAATTTTTGTTAGTAATAATTTTGTGTGTAATACTTAAAGATCCTGTAAAAAAAGAGTCATTCTGAGAACTGTAGGCTATGTTAGCTAGTGTTTCAAGCTAAACTGGATTAAGTTCAGCAACACTGAATCTTTGAAGAGTTTGTTCTAGTACATAGAGGTTATTAGCAAAGTTACTATTTACTGACCTTTACTAGTCCAGGAGCTAATTCTCAGCCACTTTCCTGAACCATTACAATTTCTGTACTGAAGGTACTCTTACAGTGATTTAAGTTAAATACCTTCAGAATTTTGAACTTGGGATGATGATGACAGATCAAAATTATATTTGATTGTCATAGAAGAAGCTTATTCAATTTCTAAAGTCACTTAAATTCCACGTGATATCAATACAAATCACACAGAATGAATTGTATAGACAGAATACTTGAACAGGTCAAGTAATGGAAAAATTGAAGAGTTTGCTTCAGCCAGAAACCAGAAATAGGAGCAGAAACCAGTTGATCTGATAGCTTGTCCAAAAACTTTGTGCAAAGAATAGAGCTGACTTCCAGAATTAAATTTTCATCCTCGGGACCCTCATATAGTTTAGAATAAAGTTATGGCTGGACATCTCTTAAAGGTCTCAGATGAATGCTCTGAACCTAATATTTCATATCCATTTCCTTCTGCAGATGCTGCCTGGCTCCCTGAGTTCCACCAGCATTTTGTTTTTTGTTCCAGATTCTAAACTCCTCCAGTGTCTCTTGTGTGTCTCTTAGCAATCCCAGAATAATTGCTAGATTGTTGAGGATTCATGACGGCATATCCCACATCTCTATTGCTATTTATCAATATAAAATGAAGGCAAAAGGTTAATCCATGCCTGAAATGTTGCTGCAATATCTTTCAATATCCTACCATCAATGAGGAACAGGAACCTAAAGACACACACTCAATACTTCAGGAGCAGTTTCTACCCCTGCACCATCAGAATTCTGAATGGACAATGAACCCATTAACAGTACTTTGCTATTTTTCCCTTCCTTTTTGCACTATTTATTTATTTTTATATATACTTCTTATTGTAATTTATAGTTTCTTTTTATTAGCATGTATTGCAATGTACTGCTGCTGTAAAAAGCAAATTTCATGACATATGTCAGTGAAATTAAACCTAATTCTGATTATAAGGAACAACTTGGAGATATAAAGAACAGCTAAGGCACTCAATTTATTTATTCCTCACCCTCCAACTATACTGTGCATGTATATACTTACTTTACATACGTACATCAGGCATTACATTATCTACTGGAAGAATAATTTAACCTTCACATGTATTTTTGTTAATTCTGTTTGATTTTTCCAAAGAAAGTTATACGTATATGGCATTATATTTACTTCTTGTCTAAAGGAGGATAACACTTGTTGATCCATATCCATAGAAAAATAGAAACATAGAAAACCTATAGCACAATACAGGCCCTTCGGCTCACAAAGCTGTGCTCAACATGTCCTTACCTTATAATTACCTAGGCTTACCCATAGCCCTCTATTTTTCTAAGCTCCATGTACCTATCCAGGAGTCTCTTAAAAGACTCTATCATTTCTGCCTCTACCACCGTTGCCAGCAGCCCATTCCATGCACTCACCGCTTTCTGAGTAAAAAACTTACCCCTGACATCTCCTCTGTACCTACCCACCAGCACCTTAAATATATGTCCTCTTGTGTTAGCCATTTCAGCCCTGTGAAAAAAGCCTCTGACTATCCACACAATCAATGCCTCTCATTATCTTGTACACCTTTATCAGGTCATCTCTCATCCTCCATCGTTCCAAGGAGAAAAGGCTGAGTTCACTCAACCTTTTCTCATAAGGTATGCTCCCTAATCCAGGCAACATCCTTGTAAATCTCCTTTGCACCTTTTCTATGGTTTCCATATCCTTCCTGTAGTGAGGTGACCAGAACTGAGCACAGTACCCCAAGTGGGGTCTGACCAGGGTCCTATATAGCTGCAACATTACCTCTCAGCCCTTAAACTCAATCCCACAATTGATGAAGGCCAATACACCATATGCCTTCTTAACCACAGAGTCAAACTGCTTGGCAGCTTTGAGTGTCCTATGGGCTCAGACCCCAAGATCCCTCTGATCCTCCATACTGCCAAGAGTCTTGCCATTCTAGTAGAATTCTGTGCTCTTCTGTTCTGTTCTGTGCTTCCACAATATCCTTTGGTTTAACTTTCAGGTATGTGTTGATAATTTATTTTTCATCTCTCAGCACTTATAATTCTGGTTCACATGTTGCACATGTACTTAAACTTTCACGCCACCATTCCATTTCAATCTGTCAGATTTGTTGTCTGATATCATCAGACAAACTTTATCATGCACTTAAATGACATCCTTCATGGCTTGAGTTACAATTTTCTTCCTATCTCAAATATTCCTCTTGCATTCTTTTGCCTCAAAACTTAGCTTAACTAACCTCAGCCATGTTGTGACTATTCTCCACAATAGTAAGCAAAAGGATTATCTGTAGCAGAATATGATATCACTCTCTCATCTTGCTAAAAAATTGCAAACTTATACCTTATTGTTAAAGACAGGAGTCTTACCATTAATACTATATTCTGCCAACATATTTGACCTACCAAAATGAACCACTTCACACTTATCTGGGTTGAACTCCATCTGCCACTTCTGAGCTCAATTTTGAATCCTATCAATGTCCCACTGTAACCTCTGACAGCCCTCCACTCTATCCACACCATCTCCAACCTTCGTGTCATCAGCAAACTTACTAACCCATCCCTCCACTTCCTCATCCAGGTCATTTATAAAAATCATGAAGAGTAAGGGTCCCAGAACAGATCCCTGAGGCACTCCACTGGTGACTGACCTCCATGCAGAGTATGACCCGTCTAGAATGACTCTTTGCCTATTTGTTTATAAATAGTTGTTTTTCCTTTCAAGAGAGAGAATTTAAGGATTGTAAAAGAGGAGGGAGAAGTTTGAAAGACAGTAAGTTTCATAGAGCAATTCCAGAGCTTAGCTAAATCATTATGGTGGGAAATCTCTCGCACAACTGATTTGAAAATCAGCCATTTTAAAAATAGAGTTGTCCAAAACTCAGCTACATAGTTTTGACTATGTACTTCAAGTAACATAGAACATAGAATAGTACAGCACATAACAGGCCCTTCGGCCCACAATGTTGTGCTGACCCTCAAACCCTGCCTCACATATAACCCGCCACCTTAAATTCCTCAATATACCTGTCTAGTAGTCTCTTAAACTTCACTAGTGTATTTGCCTCCACCACTGACTCAGGCAGTGCATTCCACACACAAACCACTATCTGAGTGAAAAACCTTCCTCTAATATCCCCCTTGAACTTCCCTCCCCTTACCTTAAAGCCATGTCCTCTTGTCCTGAGCAGCGGTGCCCTGGGGAAGAGACGCTGGCTGTCCACTCTGTCTATTCCTCTTAATATCTTGTATACCTCTATTGTGTCTCCTGTCATCCTCCTTCTCTCCAGAGGGTAAAGCCCTAGCTCCTTTAATCTCTGATCATAATCCATACTCTCTAAACCAGGCAGCATCCTGGTAAATCTTCTCTGTACCCTTTCCAATGCTTTCACATCCTTCCTATAGTGAGGCAACCAGAACTGGACACAGTACTCCAAGGCAACACGAGTGAATCTGCAGATGCTGGAAATAAATAAAAAACATGAAATGCTGGCAGAACTCTGCAGGCCAGACAGCATCTATGGGAAGAGGTAATAACGACGTTTTGGGCCGAAACCCTTCATCAGAAACCCTCCTGATGAAGGGTTTTGGCCCAAAACATCGTTATTACTTCCTCCCATAGATGCTGTCTGGCCTGCTGAGTTCTGCCAGCATTTCATGTTTTTTACAGTACTCCAAGTGTGGCCTGACTAGAGTTTTATAGAGCTGCATCATTACATCACATCTCTTAAACTCTACCCCTCGACTTATGAAAGCTAACACCCCATAAGCTTTCTTAACTACCCTATCTACCTGTGATCAGGGATCTGTGGACATGTACCCCCAGATCCCTCTGCTCCTCCACACTACCAAGTATCCTGCCGTTTACTCTGTACTCTGCCTTGGAGTTTGTCCTTCCAAAGTGTACCACCTCACACTTTCCGGGTTGAACTCCATCTGCCACTTCTCAGCCCACTTCTGCATCCTATCAATGTTTCTCTGCAATCTTCGACAATCCTCTACACTATCTACAACACTACCAATCTTTGTGTCATCTGCAAATTTGCCAACCCACCCTTCTATCCCCACATCCAGGTCGTTAATAAAAGTCACGAAAAGTAGAGGTCCCAGAACAGATCCTTGTGGGTCACCACTAGTCACAACCCTCCAATCTGAATGTACTCTCTCCACCACAACCCTCTGCCTTCTGCAGGCAAGCCAATTCTGAATCCACCTGGCCAAACTTCCCTGGATCCCATGCCTTCTGACTTTCTGAATAAGCCTACCATGTGGAACCTTGTCAAATGCCTTACTAAAATCCATGTAGATCACATCCACTGCACTAACCTCATTTATATGCCTGGTCACCTCCTCAAAGAACTCTATCAGGCTTGTTAGGCACAATCTGCCCTTCACAAAGCCATGCTGACTGTCCCTGATCAGACCATGATTCTCCAAATGCCCATAGATCCTATCTCTAAGAATCTTTTCCAACAGCTTTCCCACCACAGACGTAAGGCTCACTGGTCTATAATTACCTGGACTATCCCTACTACCTTTTTTGAACGAGGGGACAACATTCGCCTCCCTCCAATCCTCCAGTACCATTCCCGTGAACAACGAGGACATAAAGATCCTAGTCAGAGTCTCAGCAGTCTTTGCCCTTGCCTCGTGGAGCAGCCTGGGGAATATTCCATCGGGCCCCGGGGACTTAACTGTCCTAATGTATTTTAACAACTCCAACACCTCCTCTCCCTTAATATCAACATTAATGATTTATATTTTTGTAAAATTTGGTATGTGGAAGTGTTCTGATATCTGACATCTGCAAGGGGAGGAAATGTAAATGTAAGTGTATCTGGATATTGAAAGTTTTTTTATGCTGAGCAGTGGGAAGGGATGAGAGGGGACGAGTGGACAAGGGAGTTGCGTAGGGAGTGATCCCTGCAGAAAGCAGAAAGGGGGGGAGAGGGAAAGATGTGCTTGGTAGTGGGATCCCGTTGGAGGTGGCGGAAGTTACAGAGAATTATACGTTGGACCTGGAGGCTAGTGGGGTGGTAGGTGAGGACAAGGGGAACCCTATCCCGAGTGGGGTGGCGGGCGGATGGGGTGAGGGCAGATGTGCAGGAAATGGGAGAGATGCGTTTGAGAGCAGAGTTGATGGTGGAAGAAGGGAAGCCCTTTTGTTTAAAAAAGGAAGACATCTCCTTCGTCCTGGAATGAAAAGCCTCATCCTGAGAGCAGATGCGGCAGAGACTGAGGAATTGTGAGAAGGGAATAGCATTTTTGCAAGAGACAGGGTGGGAAGAAGAATAGTCCAGGTAGCTGTGAGAGTCTGTAGGCTTATAGTAGATATCAGTAGATAAGCCGTCTCCAGAGAAGGAAACAGAAAGATCGAGAAAGGGGAGGGAGGTGTCGGAAATAGACCAGGTAAATTTGAGGGTGGAAGTTGGAGCCAAAGTTAATGAAGTCAACAAGCTCAGCATGTGTGCAGGAGGCAACGCCAATGCAGTTGTTGAGAAATTATTGAGATTAAGAACTAATTCTGCTAGACAGAGGAGACTGGTGCTAGAGGGGAATTGGTTAGGTCTGGAATCCAAAAAGAAGCGAAGAGCTTTGAGACCGTCCTCGTGGGAGATGGAGGTATATAAGGACTGGACGTCCATGGTGAAAATTATGCGGTGGGGGCCAGGGAACTTAAAATCATTGAAAAAATTCAAAGCATGAGAAGTGTCACAAACATAGGTGGGAAGAGATTGAACAAGGGGTGATAAAGTAGTGTCAAGGTATGCAGAAATAAGTTCAGTGGGGCAGGAGCAAGCTGAGACAATAGGTCTACCTGGACAGGCAGGTTTGTGGATCTTGGATAGGAGGTAGAAACAGGAAGTGCGGTGATGCACCATCAATAACTCACACTGAGACGTAGGCGAGATATCGGCTTTTATTGACTGGAAGAAGGAACCAGGAGTGAGTGTCTATCATACAAGGTCCTGGAGAATGAGGCCGATCTTCAGGCCGCAGGTCTCCTTTATACAGGGGCCTGTGGGAGGAGCCACAGGAGCAGTCAGCAGGGGCGTGTCCCAACAGGCACATAGTTCACCACATGCGGGGTGTGGGAACTATGAGGTTGGTGGCAGTGGATGGGAGATCCCCAGAGCTGATAAGGTTGGTGATGGTATAGTAGACAGTGTCCTGGTGCTCCATAGTGGGGTCATGATCAAGGGGTAAATAAGAGGAGGTATCAGAGAGTTGTCGATGTGCCTCGGCCAGGTAGAGGTCAGTACGCCAGACAACAACAGATCCCCCCTTATCAGTGGGTTTTATAGTGAGGTTGGGATTGGTGCGGAGGGAGTGGGGAGCAGAGCGTCTGGAAGGAGTGAGGTTGAAATTGGAACACAGTGTGGTGAAGTCGAGACGGTTGATGTCCCATCAGCAATTAGCAATAAAGAGATCCAGAGCAGGCCAAAGACCAGAGCGGGGTGTCCATGAAGAGGGGGAGGGTTGAAGATGGGAGAAGGGGTCATCGGTGGGGGTAGGAGAGTCCTTGTCAAAGAAGTAAGCTTGGAGACGGAGCCAGTGGAAGAAGAGTTCAGTGTCATGGCGTACGCGGAACTCGCTGAGGTGTGGGCGAAGGGGGACAAAGCTGAGGCCCTTACTGAGGACAGAATGCTCTGCCTCAGAGAGTTGAAGGTCAGAGGGAATGGTAAAGACCCGGCACGGATGAGAGATGGGATCAGAGAGGGGAGAGAGGCTGGTAGTGTCAGTGGAGAGGGAAGGGTTGGGGTGAGAGGAAGATGGAGCTTCTGAGGGCCCAGGAGCTGATGATGGGATCTGAGGGAGAGGGGATTACAGAGTGGTGGTGCGGGAAGGGGAGATGGGAGTCACAATCGCAGCACGTGAAGACCCAGCCTGGAGTTCAAGGCTGGAATCGCAGTCGGTGGTTGCGCCATCGCTTTGAAGCTGTCCACTGTCTTTGGAACCCACGTTGATGGTGTTGGAGTCCGGGTTTTCAACGTGCCCTGGGTTGCTGGGGCAGCTAAGATCGACGGCCGGGGCCAATCCATGGTCATTGGAACCGGCGTTGATGGTGCTGGAGTCCGGGTTTTGAATATGCCTCGGGTTGCTGGGGCAGCTAAGATCGATGGCCAGGGCCAATCCATGGTCGTTGGAACCCACGTTGACTGTGATGGTTTTGAATATTCAATAATTTTCAATTACCTTGAGGTGAGTTGCTGATTGATTTAGAGAGTGATAGCTGGGTAAGTATTTGAGACCTCATTACGATTTGTGAAGGTTACAGGGAGCAGTTTGGTACTAGCAAGAATGGCTTCTTTAGGACTTCATTAAAACTCTACTACTCCCAGGTGTAAGAACTTTGGTGAGACCTTGCAAAGACCAAGCAGCCACTTTACTGAGCACCTGTGGTCCATTTGCATTGGCTGACTGAACAGTCCAGTTGCAAGCCATATTAATTTTCTTCCCATTTTTCCACCAACCTGGCTCTACTTGGCCTCTTCCACTGCCAGCGTGGGGTCAAATACAAGCTGGACGAACAGCACCTCATGGGTGGCCTACAAACCGATGGCATGAACATTGAATTCTTCAACTTCAGGTCACCTGCTCCACTCTGTCGTTCCTCTCTGCTCCTGGTCTGCACATTTCCTCCTACACACACCCAACCCGCACACGTTCTCCTCACCCCTTATCAAATTTGTTTCACTTCCTCCACCAACTCCAATGCCCATCGCCCACATACAGTACTCCTTCCTCAGGTTCGCTTCCGTCTGACATTTGACCTGTTCCTACCTAACCACTTAAAGTAGAGATGAAGTTAAACTCACATCTCAGTCTCCCGTATCTTCCTTTGAATTAATTTAATGTTTTGAAGTTACAAAATGTAACACCGGGAATCAAACGATTAATACACGAAGGATGTTTGGTGGCTCTGGACCTGTATTCACTGGAATTTAGGTGGATCTCATTGAAGTCAATTGGATATCCAGGGTTCAGATTTATGCATCATTCGGATCTCTTCGAGGGAAGGTATGACCTGTACAGAAGGGATGGATTACACCTGTACCCGAAGGGGTCCAATATCATTGCAGGCAGGTTGGCGAAACATGATGACTCAAATGGCCCAATTTTGCTCCTATATCTTATGGTCTTATATTGAAAGGCCTAGATAAACTGAATGTCAAGAGGACAGCTGTGGAGGCCAAGTCATTGGGTATATTTAAAATGGAAGTTGATAGGTTCTTAATTAGAAAGAGTGTCAAAGGTTACATGAGAAGTCAGCTATATTGGGTTGAGAAGGATAATAAATTAGCCCTGATGGAATGGTGGAACAGACTTCATGGGCCAAATGGCCTAATTCTGCTCCTATGTCTCATGGCCTTATGGTTTAACCATCCACCTTTAGAGAATCATCCATCCATCTCTAGCATCACAGTAGCATGTCAGTTAATGTGGGCACCATCAGTGGTGTAGCAGTTAACATGATGTAATTACATCTCAGAGCATCAGAGTTCGGAGTTCAATTCTGGCATCGTTTGTAAGAAGGTTTGTTCACTCTTTCCGTGTTTGCTTAGGTTTACTCTGGGTGCTCTGGTTTCCTCCTACAAATCCAAAGACCTGTTGGTTAGTAGGTTACTTGGTCATTGTAAATTGTCCTGTGATTAGACCAGGAGTTTAATTGGTGGGTTGCTGGGTGGTGTGGCTCAGTACACTGGAAAGGTCTGTTCTGCACTGCATATCTAGACAAAATCATAAATAATTTGAGGCAACAATTAGGGCATTGGCAGAATAGAGGTAGTGAGACAGATATGGTCAAGCTGAGAGAGAACAGCTGATCTATACTTTACTGAACCTCTGCTGCATGTTAGCTCATTTCAGCTGGACTGACCCACTTCCATTCATGAGCCCTGCACTCATGCAATCAGGCAGTCAAGGCCAGAATATTAACTGCTTATTTAAATGAGTAAGCAATAACAATTATGTGGAGAGTCATCCCATCTTGAATGGGTTCAGGTTATTTATGCATCACAATTTCAGCACATCTTTTCCAGGCTGTTTAATTTATCTCCATAATTTTTTTTCTATCGTTGCTGCAAAAGCCAATTGGAACCAATTAAATTTTTGATGAATGGTGAAATTTCCCAGAAGGATAAATTCTTCCACTTTTTAAATCATGTATGTTCTCCCGTTTCTTCACAACACTGACGCTCTATTGGAATATAGATTTAACGTCTTATTTTCTATTACCAGTTCTGTTCCCTTCATACACATCAAGGTCTAGAAATGAGACCACAGAATACATACGTTGCCATGAGCCATGCAGCTATCTAATATCATAAAATCGGAGGCAGGAAATATACAAGTCCCCTGTGTACTACCACTCAACCTGGGGTAATGTCAAACTAAAAGACACCCTGTCTAAAACCGTTGTTATGCCTTCTGTGTATGTAAATAAGAAAATATGTTTTCTTTGAAGAACTCTCTCCAATATATGTTTATCCATCAATGAAACCCAATCTGATGGATTATTTAGGGACAAGAAATTTAGCTAATGTAACGATGGGATCTTTTGATCCCACATTGAAAGATTCACCCATTCATTGTCACTCCTGTCACTCACCCCTATAGTTCTGATTCCTGTTTGCCTATCCACTTCCTTTCCCTTCCAACTCCAAGTTGTCCAACACACTCCAGCTGCCTTTTAGCCTAACTGTTCCTATCACTTACTGAGAATTAATATGGCAGTACTAGCTCCCATATCAATTCTCCACTTATCCTTTCAGAGACCTAGCCACCATATCAGGTCCATGACAGTGAGCCCCCGAATCAGAAGTACCCTGGACTTCACCGCCATATACCTCAAAGACCTTAACATTAGACTACCACATTTCGATGTTCAAAGTCATTTTATTATCGGAGTATATATGAAGGCTGGTTCTTTGCTTGCAAAGATCAGGAGGGAAGAGGAGTCTTCAGGAGCGACGGCATGATCGTTGGTGACTGTACAGGCCAATTCTGGATCTGCTATCCACCATCTCAGTTTAATGTTCATCTTCATTCAAAAACTAAATTTGCTAAATTTGTTTGCTTTTTAAAATTTCACTGCAAATGCAGTATAATGGATGTTTCTAATTAGCAGCAGTTTGATGCTTTCTTCCCTTATCTTATCAGTCTTAATATTTTAAATAATTAAAATTTTGTTTGATTAAGTAAATGTCAAACATATCAGAGGCATTTAAACAACATAGTCTGCCAAAGCCCATCAAGAATGTGCTGTAAGTGAGCATCCAGAACGCTTCATCACGAGGTCTGATTGCTATATTGTAGACTGCCGCATTTGCCATGGCGCAAGTCTTTGATGCTGATGGGGTTTGGAATGCTTACACAAGTGGTGAGCATAGGCTATGGATCAGCTAGAGCAGGCATGGGCAAACTACGGCCCGGGGGCCATATGCGGCCCGTTAAGCTTTTTAATCCGGCCCGCAGAACTTGATGAAATTATATTAATAAACCTTGTTAACGTTTTTTCCCCGCAATTATGGCGTTTTCCCAATAGATGACGCACTCTATATACATTGACCTTTGTTGAGCTGCAGTGTATTACTCCACATTTGCGCTTTACTCTTTGTTCGGCTCGACCTATTTGTGTGAACATGCATTCAGCGTCATGAACATCAACAAAGCCAGCCACAGATCCAAGTTAACTGACCAACACCTCAGATCCATCCTGAGAATCGCCACAACAAAACTAAATCCAGACTTCGATGCGCTGGCTAAAAAGGGAGACCAACAACTCTGTTCCCACTGAAATTAAAAATAAGTTTCTTCGTTGTGTTATGTAAAAAATGCATTCGAAAATATTTTTTTTCAATAAGCCTTACATGTTATATGTCATTTCCGTTAAGTGATGGACATGAGTAGTGCGCAGGTGCACGTACGTTCTCAAAATAAAAAATGCGCTCCAGATCAAATAACGCACTCCGCATACGAGCGCGCTGTCACTGTTCTGTCATTGTGCTGGTCGTTGTTGAGTTTTGGCACAGGGGACAATTGAATAAGAAGGAGCAGGACAAGTAGACCTGCATCTCCTACCGTTTTTGAAATAAAGACAGTCAGGAGGAGAGTGATGATGATAATATCTTGGATAACAGAATTTTCAGTGCTTTAAAATAATAACTGTTACTATTAAAAAAAGCTGTATTTTATTCATTTAATTTTCAGTGTTTTACAAGTCATTTCAATAAATAGCTAAATACCATGGGACTTCAAAGACAGATATTTTGTTGTAATGCATTTGTTCATTTTCAATTGAAATTAAAGCACATGTTTTCTACATATCTGATGATAGTTTATTTTCTCTTATGAGGTGTATTACCAAAACACTCCGTCCATCTGCTCCTGGTCCGGGCCCCCTATCAAATTTTAGAACCCTTTGTGGCCCACAAGTCAAAAAGTTTGCCCACCCCTGAGCTAGAGCCTGTGGTTGTGTGCTTGTAGGGGCGTATCTATGGAAAGTAGCACCTATGGCAAGCACGGAAATTGCGTCCCTGTCCAAACATCTGACACCCATCTTTTAGATAACTTTACCATAATATCAGCTCAAAACTACAAGTCAAGCTCGTTAATCTTTTAATTAAATTATGGCACTACATGAAAATTATAACTGCACTTTCCTTGCTTTCACTGATGCAAATTGGTCTATGATGAGATCAAAGTCAGTTTTTTCAGTTTCGTCTCTTTCTACACTTAGCAGAGCAAGATCACAGAGTCTGCCTTGACCCATGGAGGCTCTCAAATACAAAAGTATTAGCTTTAACTTGCTGAATGATCTCTCACAGCTGGCGATGGAAACTGTGATGGTTAGCTTTATCTGAATAGCAATGTGAAGATTGGGAAAGACTCTTTCATCTCCACACTGAACAATAAATTCAAGAAGCTCTTCAGGTCTTGATATTTTCATGTTGACCTGCCTTGATAACAACATTTTGCAATCCAAAATTTCTTCATATAGCTGCTGTCCATCAATGTCAGAGCTGTACAATTCACCCAAATTTTCACACTTCTTCTTTAGCTCATTACTGTCAGTGCCATAACACAGTCCCTTGACATCACGATGGAACCCAAACTTGGTGTCAGTGTCGTGCAAACGAGCGAACCTGTCGTCCATTTCTCTGTGAAGAGGGTTGAGTGTTCCCTACATGACTTTTTCCATTTCCGCCCTAGCTGTTTCATCAGCCATTTGTTTCTTTCGTCTCTGATGTCTTTCAACTTCAATATTCCATTCTTGACAGAGACCGACTCCTTCTTTGAGTGACTCACTGACCAACAGTTCTGTTTCATCACAAAAATTATCTCGGAGGGCTTTCAAATCGCGGGCAGCATCGTGGAAAGTTCATGCTAGGATCCTGCAGCCTCTTTTGAATATGGTCAATGCGAATGAGTACTTTGTTCCAAAGTCATAGCAAAATCAGAAAATCATAACTCAACATGCGGTTGTACAGCTGCCTTGCATCACTTCTTGTTTCATTGGTCTTGTTTTCATTGTCTATCATGTCCTGGAGAACTTGAAGTATCTCTTCAAGGTACTTGTTGATGGGCTTCACTGCTCCTGTCCTTGCACTCCACCTGGTTTTGGACGATGACTTAACAACCACAGGCACGGTGTTTTTGAGTTTTTCCCAGTGCTATGTTGAACGAGAGAAAAGCACATAGAGAGCTTCAATGGTTCCAAAAAATGTGACCCTCATTGTATCCTGCTTGGATGCATGTATACCCACCAAGTTGAGTGAGTGATTGTCGCTATTCACAAACACTGCCAGGTTGTTTTTCTCACTTATTCTTTGATGAACAACACTTCTGTGCCTATCCATCACAGCAGCGTTGTCATAGCACTGTGACCGACAATCTTGTAGCTCCATTTCATCTTTCTCTAGTTGCTTCAGGATGTCTTCAACCAAGCTCTCAGCATCCTTCTGGCTTATCTGGATAAAACCAAGGAAGGACTCTCTAACACGGACTGATTTCCTCGCAAACTCAGCTTCCACATATCTCACCACTTCTGACATCTGCTCACGGTGTGCCTGATCAGGAGTCGAGTCGAACATGAGACCATAGTACTTGGCTTTACGAATACTTCTCAGTAAAACTCTGGTGAACAGTGGATGCCATCAAGTGGATGAATTCGTTCTGGACACCCGGTGAAAGATAAGACGTGGATCTAGGATGACTTTCCAAATGAGTGAGGTGGTCTTTTACGACTGGGTCAAAGATGGCCAGTAGTTTCAGTAAGCCAAGGAAATTTCCCACATTGGAGTCATCGTCCAGCTGAAGTGACTCCCTGTGTCCTCGCAATGCCAGGTTCTGAGTCACAAGGAATTTTATGCAGTGAAGGATTCTTGTCAAGATATCACACCACTTTTGCTTTTCCTTCTCAATCTGTGACTGAAATACCGGATCAATGACTCCGCTGTTTCCAGCTAAATTTCTTTCCATTTCTTTCCACTGTGTGAAGCATTCCCGATCATTCTCGGCATTTTCATGAACACTAATCCTTTCAGGTGCTTTCTGCTGGTTGAATCCACTTTCCTGCTCCAGTGAGGATTGATGGTCTGACCAGGAATAGAGAAGACAACAGATACAAAATGCAAACTTTGTAGAAGGGGAATAGAGCAGACATGAGTGAATCACTTCCTCACCACGACCGTTTCCCAAATTCCTCTTGAATTAAGTTTTGTTCATTGAGCGGTTATTTGTTGGTAGGAAAGGTCCCTCACAGTTCTGGAAATACTCCGAATCCAGCTTTATTATTTCTGTTCTCAACACGTCAGGCAGAATTGCTTTTCCAGTATGTTTGTTGAACTTCAGAAGTCCAATTTCATGCTGTTCAATCACTTCTGGTATGACAGTTCGAGGCTCTTTGACACCATCCAGTTCACTAGGTTCAGTGTCGTCGGGTTCAATATCGACAGGTAAAATCTCGTCAATAAACTCAACATCACAACCACCACCATCGTCTTCCCCTCCTGTCATGTCCACGTCCTCTGTGACAGCCTTACTCTTAATCTTGTCATACTCAGATTTATCTGACTTCGGCTTGTGATGCATTTGTACTTGATCCACCTTTGGATTCTAACCATCTTGTAGCAGGTGCATGCGACTCAGTGGAATGTGTCGAACTACTTGTTCCAGGCTTTTCAAAGAAGGGCATGAAGAACATGCTCGACTTCTTGGTTTCCTCCACCTCCAACTTTTGTCTCTTCCGTCCTTCAGCTCCACTTTCCTTCTTCTTTGTGAAGAAACGTTTCATGGTCTTCTTACACAATGCTCTGAAATAAGGCCATCCCTGTGCTTCAAATCCATGATAATCGAAGACGATCATACATCTGAAGAAAGCAACAACATACACAAAATGCTCGTGGAACACAGCAGGCCAGGCAGCATCTATAGGGAGAAGCGCTGTTGGTGTTTCAGGCCAAGATCCTTCATCAAGACTTGTCCACGTGTTTTTCTCTCATTCAACACAGCACTGGAAAAAACTCAAAAACACTGTGCATGTGGTTGTTAAGTCATTTTCCAAAACCAGGTGGAGTGCAAAGACAGGAGCAGTGAAGCCCATCAACAAGTACCTTGAAGAGATACTTCAAGTTCTCCAGGACATTACAGACAAAGACTTCGTCCTGACGAAGGGTCTCGGCTCGAAATGTTCACAGCACTTCGCCCTATAGATGCAGCCTGGCCTGCTGCGTTCCATCCGCATTTCGTGTGTGTTGTTGTTTGAATTTCCAGCATCTGCAGATTTCCTCGTGTATACATCTGAAGAAAATTCTTTTTTCACTATCTGAGGATGGCTTGTCTGACTTTAATAGAAACTGCTCAGTGATATCCCCCTTCAGGTGGTGCACAGGGCACGTGCCATACCTGCCATACCTTAGATATGCCACTGTGTGCTTGGCACTTTCATGAACATAGTACATGTCTGTGGTTTTGGATGAAACCATGCAAATGAATGCATGAAATAAGATTCAGGTGGAATTAGGAAAAAATTGGCAATGGGGAGACAATAATCAGCAACTGATTCTGTGAAATAATTCTTATTGTCACCAAAAACTACAGAATTAGAAATAGGAGCAGGAGTAGGCCATATGACCTTTTGAGGTTTCTTTGACATTTATCAACATCTCGGTTGATATTTGCTATGTTTAAAAGGCAACTTGACAGGTACGTGTATAGAAAAGGCCTACAGTGATATGGGCCAAAAGCAGGAAAATGGGACCAGCAGAGATTAACATCATGGTTGGAAAGGCTGAGTTGGGTATAAGGGCTTGTATCTATGCTGTATTACTGTAGACTAAGTTCAAAGATTCACCACTGCCTATGTAAAGAAATTTCTTCTCATCTCAGTACCTCTTATTCAGGAACTGTAACTGTTGGTTCCTAACTCCTCAGCCAATGGAAATATTCTCCATACATCTAACCTGAAGAGCTTTGTGAGCATTTAGTAAGTTCCTCTTATCCTTTTGAACACTGTAGAATAGGGGCCTATTCTATTGAGTGTCTCTTGATATGGTAACCCATATCAGGAACCAATCTGTAGAATCATCATTGCATTCCCTTGATGGCAAGTATATTCATTTTAGGCACGGAGCCCAAAATTGTGCACAATACTCCATGTGCAAACTCTCTAATGCCCTATATAATCACTCCTTTGATAATTAAAGGAAACATACTGTTTGCCCTCCTAGTTGCTTTCTCCTGGAAGTGGTCAATCTATTCCCGCTCATTACTTTCTGTCCGTTAATCAATTCCACATCCACTACTCCAAATTCTATGTGCTGTAAACTTGCATGGAGCTGTAATAAAAACTTCCTGAAAATCTAAATACACCACACCCATTAGTTCCTCTTTGTCTTCAGCACCAGTCACACACTCAAAGAAATTTAAACAGTTAGTCGAATATCATTGTCTATTCATAAATCCATGCTGAAATTACTCTATTCTATCATTCTTCTCTATGGATTCTGCTATTACAGCATTCTTCATCCATTCCATCTTTTTTTCCCACTACCAATAAAAGTCAAAGAAGAAGAAGAAGAAGAATAGCCCTTTACTCGGCAGTGGAGTTATTGGGGCACCGTCATGATGGTGTTTCCGTAGCTATTCTTGCTTTTACGAGGCTGAGTTGCTAGCTTGACATTCAACCTGACTTGGATTTGAACTCGGGAACCTTCGCTCCAGATTCTGGCGCTGATATTATTGTGCCACCAAGCAGGAAAATAAAAGTCAAGTTTAAGTTTATTTTCACAACTATATGAGAAACCTGCTTGCGGCAGTATCACGGACATGTAGGTTCAATCAATAAAACATAAATTATTTCATAGATTACACAAGACAGTGAAGAGAAAAGAAATACTGTATGATCATTGTCTTCTGCTGTGCCCATCCATTTCAGGGTTTGATGTGTTGTTTGTTCAGGGATGCTCTTACAAGCACTGTTGTCACATGTGGTTATTTGAGTTCCTGTTGCCTCACGACAGCCTGAACCATTCTGGCCACTCTCCTCTGACTTCCCTCATTAAAAAGGTGTTTTCACCCACAGAATTGTCGCTCACTGGATTTTTTTGTTTGTTTTTTGCTTCATTCTCTAGAGTCCTTTGTGCGTGAAATTCTGAGGAAATCAGCAGTTTCTGAAATTTTCATGCCACATCTTCTGGCAACAACAATCATTCTACAGTCATAGTCACTCAGATCACATTTCTTCCCCATTCTGATGTCTGGTCTGTATAACAACTGAACCTCTTGACTATGTCTGCATGCTTTTAAGCATGCTCCCACATGATTGGCTGATTAGATATTTACATAAACAGGCAGGTGTACAGATGTATATAACAAAGTGGCCTCTGAGTGTTTGTGAGGAGCATAGAATGTAATGAAAGCTATTATAAACTACATTTGTCAATAAAGGCAGCTCTTTTGTCAGAGGTAGACACCTGTATTTAAGAAAGACAGAAAGGTCATAGAAATAATAAGAAGTCAACTAATATGTTTGCAGACTTTTGATCATTGATTTAGGAACAGAAATAAAGGAATTCATTCATTAAACAAAAAGAGACAATGTTTGAAATCAGTTCTTCTGAAAGTTTTATGGGTACTAACAGCATCTCAAACAGTTGACCACTTTCCCTAAAGCTCCCTTAAAAAATGGCCTCTTTGCCAAAGGTACTGAACAGCAGTTTTTCATAAATGAAGACAATTAATGTGGGCAAGCTACAGATTTAGATGTATGTGGTAATGTGGATTTATTGTGGGTAAGACAGTTCTATCCAAGAGTCAGTTGCCATTGGATATAATGGATTTTTTGTCAAAGGGAACTGGAGAAACTAATAACTTTGCAGGAAACAAAAATTAAGTCTGACATGCTGTTAACAGGAGGCATTATAGTTTGAGCAATGAAGCGATGTCAGGGTAGTAGCACGTTGACTAAACTTTCATCTAAACTACTGGTCAGAATAAGCTCAACAGTCTGAATGGCCATTTTCTGTTACTAAAGATCTTATAATGCTAGGCTTATTTATTTAACTATTTAACTATTCTTTAAACACCTCATCATTTCATAGTTGCAGAAACACAAATAAAATTGTATATTTTTGTTTTTATCCCAATGTCGGAGCAGAAAAAATCATTTTAATAATCTTTTACTGTACAGATGATATTGCCTTTATCTTGCTCGATCAATATCACTGAAGCTTTACGCGGTGTTTCATCCCATTGGTAACAGAACAAACATTCTATCTTGACATACCAGCAGGCATTGAAAATTAGATTCAATACAATTCACCATCATGGAAACACAAGAGACTGCAGATGCTGGAATCTGAAGCAATGTACAAAATATTGGTGAAACTCAGTAGGTGAGGCAGCATCTACAGGAAATGGGTAGTCAACATTTCATATTAAGACCAGTCATCTGGACTCCTCCCACTAGTTTCCTCCCACTAGTTGCCTCCCCCACTACTTTCCACTGCCTACCCCACCTCCCTCCCTTTATTCCATGCTCCGCTATCATCTCTATCAGATTCCATCAATATCAGTCCTTTGCCACTTCTACCTATTCAGAAGCAATTCAATTTTCCTCTCCCCATCTGCCTATCACAGCACCCCCATCACCTAGGTCCACCTTTCTCCTCTTATTCCACCTATCAATTGAAAGTACTGCATTATTGACCGTTCAAAAAAAATTACACTTCATGGTATATTATAATTGTATATTTTTGTTTTTATCCCAATGTCAGAGCAGAAAAAATCATTTTAATAATCTTTTACTGTACAGATGATATTGCCTTTATCTTGCTCGATCAATATCACTGAAGCTTTACGCGGTGTTTCATCCCATTGGTAACAGAACAAACCGCCATTCTTTTAATAGGATTTGCAGTTAATGATTTATCCACAAGTTATTGTAAATGTTAACGGCTTGCAAAATGGAAGTGATTATATTCTATGAATTATTATAGTTTTATATAAATAACTTCCAATCATGATAGGCAATAGAACCTTCAGAAAAGATTTGAATTTAAATTTGTTCACATATTGAAAATCAAATTCAGTTAATTTTCTACCGACTTTAATGGTATTTGTTGTTTCTAATATATTAATTATATTAAAATTGGCCATCTCCTTTTTCAACCCAGTAATGATATTAAATTAGATACACAGATACTTTATTGATCCCAAAGGAAATAACAGTGTCACAGTAGCATTACAAGTGCACGGATATACAAATATACAAGTATTAGAACAGAAGTAAGAAAGAATAAAAAATAAGTTACCTCAAACAATTTCAGAGCAAGGGGTCATCACTTCCCCAGCTATAGGTTGACTCATTATAGAGCCTAATGACCGAGGGTAATAATGACAGTTCTGCGCCGTAGCCAATTATCCTCCAAGTGTCAAGCTGAAACAATGGCACAGAAAAGAAAGGTATTGCATTCAAATAAATTAGATCTGATCTAGCTTTCTGAATGAGGGAGGATAGTTTTTTATCTTATCGATATTTTTTCCTGCTGTGAAGATTCCAATTTATGTTGCAAGTGAATAAGAGTACCAGAAGTTTGAAATAATGAAAATCTGTGAGGTAGAACTACAGACAAATTGTTACAGTGGTGGTTTCAAATAATAGATGCACACACACATAGATGAATACACAACACTCACACATGCACTCTATGGTATTGATTCACAGCACACTCAAACTATTATGATGAGTTAAGCCTACTAAGTGAGCTGCATTGGAATTTTGTCCCTCTCATTTGTTATGTCGAAGGAAAAAAAATTCGACCATTCTCCATAATTGAAACTCACAGCTGAGCAAGACATTTCTTAATACTATGAACAGCTGTGTAACAACATATGCAAAGGGATTATGTCAATTTTTGGCAGGATTATATGGAAATATCTTCATCTCCATTATTTTAGCAGAAGCATTGAGCTCCATCTAATGTGAGATAATGATGTAGTTCAAGCAGTGGGCAGAAAAATATCATGTCAATATGCTCATCTCCAATTTTGGATCAGTTGTTTATTTTCAGAGAATTGAGGCAGGAAAAGTGATGTGGCACTTCAAATACTCGAGTGGAAAATGCTAAAGGGGTTGTTTATATTACATGCAGTGTGAAGCCTTTGTAAGAAACCTGGATATTCTTGGAAGTGTGTACAGTGAAGTAGAAACTTACCTGTCTAATGTAGCAATGACAAACATTGTACAGCTAAAGGGGAAAGAATAAGCTTATTTAAGGGCATGTAACAAAAGTGACAAAATGATTCGAAACAATTGAACTTAAAAACAACCAGAATTCAATGCAAATATGTTTTTTCTTATCAGTTTGCTGTCAATCAGCTTAAGAACACAGAGGGTTCAGGGCAAAGATTAGAATGTTCCATAGGATTCATTTGTTAAAGTGGCCAGTTGAGATGACGCCTCCAGCAAAATCCTCAGAGGAGTGCTTTACTTAGTAGTTCCTCCGAAGCTTCCTTCCACAAGCCACTTAGGACAATATTTTACTCCACACAATGTGCTTCTGTCCAGTATTCACCAACATCTGAATGTTCCAAATGATTGTCTGAAGCAGTTTGACTGACATAAATCAAAGCAGAAAAACTAAATGATTGAATGTCTTTTTCCTCTTAGGCAGTCTCCGGGGTTACTTGCCTCCAGTCAGTAGGTCTCACAAACCCTTCTATACACGCAATAGGAGGGGCAAGCAGCAGATGTGTTCTTTGTGAGGTGGTGTACCTTCTGCCTTGAATGTCCACCACTATGAGCTTCTGATGGATGAATGTAAGTTTTAATACCAACCAAAATGCTACTTCTGCAATTTAGGCAGTCATATGCTAAAGATTCTCAGATGTTAGTAATCACATTGTATCTTTTTCCAAGGAGGTTCCAATCCATCCTTGACTTCCATGGTCTACAGTACATCAAAAACTAATAATTCACTCCAACATTTCAACATCCCACTGTTTCTCTCTCTCTCTCTCTCTCTCTCTCTCTCTCTCTCCCTCTCTCTCTCTCTCCCTCTCTCTCTCTCTCTCTCTCTCTCTCACACACACACACACACACACACACAAAGGACAGTGTGGTAAACCATGTATATCTGTCTGGACACACCCCTCTGCTGACTGCTCCTGTAGCTCCTCCCACAGACCCCTGGATAAAGGTGTTTGTGTCTCTGCTTCTACCACAATCATCCAGCATGGACGTGCTCCGTTTTACTGCAAATAAAAGTCTTTCAGTATTTACTCTACTTCCAGTCTTTTGGAGTTATTGATAGTGCATCAGACAGACAGCTATCGCTCCTTCCACAGCGGCAGGGGAGACAGCAGTCGCTAATTCAACGTTTGCTTTTAATTTCGAGTTCCTTGATTTGAGATTCAGCAGCAAACTCTCCCTTACCATTCAGAAAGAGCGATCGATTCTGAGTACAGAGCCCCGACAAACACTCTCACTGTCTTTTATGTTCTGGCTCCCGCTACGCTTCAGTTCATGACACTGGTGAGAATTCATAGAAACATAGAAAATCTACAGCACATTACAGGCCCTTCGGCCCACAATGTTGTGCTGACCATGCAACCTACTCTAGAATCTGCCTAGTATGTTCATATCACATAGCCCTCAATTTTGCTAAACTCCATAGTCCTACTTCAGTATCTCTTAAAAGACCTTACTGTACCTGCCTCTACCACCTTTACTGGCAGTGCATTCCACGCACCCACCACTCTGCATGTAAAACTTACTTCTGCAATCCCCCTTGTACCTACTTCCAAGCACTTTAAAACTATGCACCCTCATGTTAGCCATTTCAGGCCTAGGAAAAAGCCTCTGGCTATCCACACGGTCAATGCCCCCCTCATAATCTAATACACCTCTGTCAGGTCACTTCTCATTCTTCATCACTGCAAGGAGAAAAGGCCAAGTTCACTCAACCTATTCTCCTAAGGCATGCTCTCCAATCCAGGCAACATCTTTGTAAATCTCCTCTGCACTCTCTATAGTATCCACAGCCTTCCTATAATGAGGTGACCAGAACTGAACACAGTACTCCAAGTGGGGTCTAACTAAGGCCTTATGTAGCTGTAACATAACCTCATGGCTCTTGAACTCAAT
Source organism: Hypanus sabinus (assembly GCF_030144855.1). Taxonomy (NCBI): domain Eukaryota; kingdom Metazoa; phylum Chordata; class Chondrichthyes; order Myliobatiformes; family Dasyatidae; genus Hypanus; species Hypanus sabinus. The sequence goes on along the minus strand of NC_082708.1, from coordinate 143,404,582 downwards.
CCCACAGTTGATGAATGCCAATACGCCTTCTTAACAACACTGCCAACCTGCGCAGTAGCTTTGAGTGTCCTATCAACGTGGACCCCAAGATCTCACTGATCCTCCACACTGTCAAGAGTCCTACCATTAATATTATGTTGTGTCTTCAAATTTGGCAGACCAAAATGAACCACTTCATACTTAACTGGTTTGAACTCCATCTGCCACTTCTCAGTTCAGTTCTGCATCATATCGATGTCCCGTTGTAACCTCTGGCAACCCTCCAGATTATCCACAACACCCCCAACTTTTGTGTCATCAACAAACTTACCCTTCTACTTCCTCATCCAGCTCATTTACAAAAATCATAAAGAGGATGGTTCCCAGCACAGATTTCTGCAGAACATCTCTGGTCACTGTCCTCCATGCAGAATACAAACCATCTACAACTGCCCTTTGCCTTCTATGGGCAAGCGAATTCTAAATCCACAAAGTAAGGTCTCCTTGGATCCCATGCCTCATTACATTCTGAATGAGCCTTGCATGGGGAACATTATCAAATGCCTACCAAATACACAACATCCACTGCTCTATCTTCATTAATGTGTTTTGTTACCTCCTCAAATAATTCAATTAGGCTCATAAGACATGACCTGCCCTTGACAAAGCCATTCTGACTATCCCTAATCAGATTATGCTTCTCCAAATGTTCGTAAATCCTGCCTCTCAGGAACTTCTTCAACAACTTGCCTACTACTGAAGTAAGTCTCACTGGTCTATAATTTTCTCAGTTAGCTCTACTCTCTTTCTTAAACAAGGGAACAACATATGTAAGCCTCCTATCTTCCAGTACTTTTCCTGTCCCATTTGATGATACAAATATCATTGTAAGAGGCTCAGCAATCTCTTCCATTGTTTCCCACAGTAGCCTTGGGTATATTTTGTCCAGTCCAGGTGACTTATCTAACCTAATACCTTTCAAAAGCTCCAATACATCCTCTTTCTTAATATCTATACACTTGAGCATTTCAGTCTGAGGTAAGTCACCCCCACAACTGCTGATGTCCTTTTCACTGGTGAATAAGTATCCACAACTCATGTCCACAGGGCTGTTCAAGGCCCCAAAACCACCCAGCTTCAGGCAACACCTGGACATACCAAGACACAGCCGATTGCTGAGTCACCCTAAAAAGGAAATTAGAAAAGGAAGAATTTAACTGATACGCTGATAAACTTTTCTGAAATCAAGCAAAGACTGTGTCAGTGCACTGAAGGCAATGGTGAGTGTCGGATCTTATTGTTGACTTTTGCAACCTAGATTTTGACTTTTGAATATTTGGTTAGTATTACAGCTTGTATGCCAGTTTAAAGCAAATGTAAAAGTGAAGTTGAGGAGAGCGTTCACAGCCCCTCACATCTGATGTTGTCAAAGGCTTTTGTGAGACTCCATGTGCAGTGGTTGCTGCTTAGCTCTGCATTTTCCTGGCATTGGCAAGCAGCGATCTTTGTATTGCACCCACTGTGCCTCAGCATGTACAGAAGATTGATTCCGGACACACCTGTTTGGCTGAGGAGGAGCCCGGTGACACCATAAATAGCAACAAGACCAATCTGTGGTTATAGCAGATAGACCTGTTTTCTATTTTGAAGATGAAATAGTGGCATATCTAGATAGCAGTGATAGGACTGGGCCAAGCCAGCATGGATTTACCAAGGGTAAATCATGCTTGACTAATCTATTGGAGTTTTTCGAGGATGTACCCAGGAAGTTAGGCAAGGGACATCCAGTGGATGTAGTGTACCTCGATTTTCAGAAGGCATTTGATAAGGTCCCACATAGGAGATTGGTGGGTAAAATCAGAGCTCATGGCATTGGGGGGAAGATATTGACATGGATAGAAAACTGGTTGACAGATAGAAAGCAAAGGGTAACGGTGAATGGGTGTTTCTCGGAATGGCAGGCAGTGACTAGTGGGGTGCCACAGGGTTCAGTATTAGGACCACAGCTGTTTACGATTTACATCAACGATTTAGATGGAGGCATTGAGAATAACATCAGCAAGTTTGCTGATGATACTGAACTGGGTGGCAGTGTGACATGTGATGAGAATGTTGGGAGAATTCAGGGTGACTTGGATAGGCTGGGTAAGTGGGCAGATACTTGGCAGATGACGTTTAATGTGAATAAGTGTGAGGTTATCCACTTTGGGAGTAAGAACAGGAAGGCAGATTATTATCTGAACAGTGTAGAGTTAGGTAAAGGAGTAATACAAAGAGATCTAGGAGTCCTTGTTCATCAGTCACTGAAGATGAATGAGCAAGTGCAGCAGGCAGTGAAGAAGGCTAATGGAATGTTGGCCTTTATTACAAAGGGAATTGAGTACAAGAGCAAGGAAATCCTTTTGCATTCGTACAGGGCCCTGGTGAGACCACACCTGGAGTATTGTGTACAGTTTTGGTCTCCAGGGTTAAGGAAGGACATTCTGGCTGTAAAGGAAGTGCAGCATAGATTCACAAGGTTAATTCCTGGGATGTCCAGACTGTCTTACACAGAGATGTTAGAGAGACTGGGCTTGTACACGCTGGAATTAAGGAGATTGAGAGGGGATCTGATTGCCACATATAAGATTATTAAGGGATTGGACAAGATAGAGGCAGGAAATATGTTCCAGATGCTGGGAGAGTCCAGTACCAGAGGGCATGGTTTGAGAATAAGGGGTTGGTCATTTAGGACAGAGTTAAGGAAAAACTTCTCCCAGAGTGTTGTGGGGGTCTGGAATACACTGCCTCTGAAGACAGTGGAGGCCAATTCTCTAGATGCTTTCAAGAAGGAGCTAGATAGGTATCTTATGGATAGGGGAATCAAGGGATATGGGGACAAGGCAGGAACCGGGTATTGATAGTAGATGATCAGCCATGATCTCAGAATGGCGGTGCAGGCTCGAAGGGCCGAATGGTCTACTTCTGCACCTATTGTCTATTGTCTATTTTGAAGAGAGGTATGACCAAAGCTTCTCTGAGGTCCCCTTGTATATCATCTTCTGTCCAGAGGTGGACAATGAGATTGTGGATGCATGACCCAAGTTCTTCATAGCTGAATCGTAACCATGACCTAAAGGACAGATGATGAACAAACAGGGCAAGGAGACTCAGCAACTCAATGACATGCAAAGGTTCTTCAGCCATCAAAACCATCTGTAGCCAAGGTTTCAAGAACAGGGATGTACTCCTCAGGAGCACAGGAGCAGTCTCCGCAAAATTCTGACTTTGATATTGACTCTCTCTCAGTTATCTATTTGTCCAGTCTTTCATTGCTTGGAAGTAGGTACAAGGGGGATTGCAGAGATAAGATTTTATTTGACAAGTCAAAAAGGCCATATCCTAACTTACAAATAATATGACCTTGGGAATTGACAATTTCTTCACTGGAGTTATAAAGTTCAGCAGCAAGCACTTCAGTCACAAATCCATTGCTTTCATGGAATGGAAACTAACTGTATATCAAAAGTAGCTGCCAAGCTATTAGTACTCTTGCCAGTCTAACATTTTCCAAAATAATTGAATATTAAGCATGTTATATCCAAATTTATAATCAGAAGACTGGCTTAACTGTACTTAGATATGCATGGTATGTCAGCTTGCATCTCTTAAAGTTCCAAAGCTCCATGCCATTGTTAATTAAAAACATATATCAGTGACTTCCTCTCAACATAGTTAAATGAAGCTCCATCTTGGGTACTAGCCTTTGTAGTATCTAGGACATCTTCAAGGTGAGGTGCCTCAGAAAGGCTGTGTCCTTTATTAAGGACCCCCATCACCCAGGACATGCCCTCTTCTCATCGTTATCACCAGAAGGAGATACAGAAGCCTGAAGGCACTCAGAGATTCAGGAACAGCTTCTTCCCCTCTGCCATCCGATTCCTAAATGGACTTTGAAGCCATGAACACTATCTCACTATCTATTATTTCTGCTGTTGCACTTGCACTGTTTTAATGTAACTACTTAATATACATATATATATATACTTACTGTAATTGATTTACTTATTTATATTTTCTATGATAGCACGTATTGCATTGTACTGCTGCAGCTCAGTTAAAAAATTTCCCAGCAAATGCCTGACTCTGATTCTGATTCCAAACCTTTTGGAATGAAGTCCATCACTTGAGCTTTTCAGATATATTGTCTTTAAGAACTTGCTTCAAGATGCCAAATGATCAATTCTTTTTTATTTAATTTTGTGGTATAGCTTTCTCCAGTAAGGCCATCATTTATTGCTCATTATTTAAAGTGCTTGAGAAGGTAGCATTGAGTTGTCCCTTTAACACCTCAGACCCTCTGATGCAGACAGTCCCACGTTACTGCTGCATAAGGAGTTAACAGGTAGTAGACACAGTGACAATGAAGGACTGGCTACATGTTTCCAAATGAGGATATTGTGTGACTTGAAGGGGATGGTGGTGTTCTCTTTGTGTCTACTAGTCCTTTGGTGGTAGATCCTCTAATTTGGGATGTGGCAGTCTTGTTGACCGTTCAACAGTGGATCTAGGTTGGGAAACTCACTACACAACTTGTAATTAATCAAAGCTCTCACTTTGTTATAAGTCTGAATTTTCCCTGGAGCAGGACCCAAAAAGAAACATGACTTCCCACTGTTATCCTTGCACTCCCATCTTTCCCCACATTACCATTATTCAACCACAAATATTAACAGATATCAGTCTCATTTGCTTTACCCAATCTTGTCTCAGTTCTTCATTTTGTTCATAGGACATGTAACTTTCAATAGAACCTTCGACCATTGAGGCCACTCATCAGTTGTATTCTAACACCAATAATTTCCAAACAGCAGCGTGTGTTTTAATTACTTGTGTGTTGAATCCATTGATAAATTTCTCCCTTGCCTTGTTCACAACACCTGTTCAGACTGCTGTTGAATGAAGAATCAGTGGCAACTTGATAACAACGTAGTCCCAAAATATTGATTTGTATCATGGCGTTGGAGTATGAGGTTCTCCTTCATTACCACATTTACTGCTAGCTGAAACAATGTTTGTCCTCCAACAGCCAGACCTAAAATCATGATATTGTGATTTTTTTTTCAAAAGGCATTTTTTCTGTTCCTTGGTATAACACGTTGTTGATGTTGCTATACAATATGTCTGTCCCAGCAAACTTATTGTAAGGAAAACTGATTACTCACAGGCAAAATAGATAATGAAAAATCCCCATAAGTACTGATAACTCAATTTGTAAGTTTGTCTCGTGACATTTACCCACATTGTGAACATTTTCACTCTACTTGCCCCCTGTACAGTACAATGTTCTCCTGTGTACAGTTAATAATCTTCAAAGCATCCTTTGGAAAATACTTGGATATAACCACAACAATAGATACATCTTGATTGAATCACTGCCCGACTCACCATTCACAAGAGTGTTATCCATAGAGCTCCTCTCTCCATCCTGTACATCTCCTTTCTTTTGCGTCTTGTTCCTGTGTATTGGTTCCCGATGTCCTTCCACTTCCCACCTTATTATCCTGATGCAACTGTCCTTGGTTTATCATTTGCTATCAAATCACAATCCTCCAGTACAATGAAGATTATCAGTAAGGAACTGTATGCCAACCCTGCAGCACCAAGGATGACTGAACAAGAATTTAAATTCAAACATCCAGCATTAGCTCGATAAATGTGTGCTTTAAAATGGTCAGGGAGTTAATGCTGAAATTCTGTTTGGACCAATTCAAAATTTAAATTAAACTATCATTTGAATTTACATGACAAAATACTGATAGCTTGAAAAGTATTTTCCAAGGAATCTGAAACTCATGAAACACCCTAGTTTCCTCAGCTGCATTAAGTCTATGGAAGACAATCTCTGGCTCCACCAAATTTGTGAGTTTGAGGCATGAGCCCACCCCAAACCCCCCATCTGTGTGGATGCTGTACAATTTGCTACCCTGTTACAAATTAGTGCCATGAAATAACAGACAGTACACTGCATACAATTAAAGGAATTATATTTATGAATCTTAACTAAATGGTTAGTAAAGAATAACAAAAAGAAAGGGGTCTATTTCAATTAACCAATCAAATATGCATAAGTTGGAGCTCATCTTGAACTTCTCTGTCACTCATGCGCTGGACCCTCAGTCAATGTGGAAGCACACACCACCTTCTGAACGTTGCTCGCAATCCATCTCAAGCAAACGGGTCTCCCACCAGATCACATGCTACAACTGGTTCTCCCCAGTGTCTTCTCTCTTCATCTCCTCTCGAACAAAAGCTCCAAGCCCAACCTTAGTGTCCCTCAACAAAGAAACCTCCCCTTAATCGATCATCCTAATTGGATAGCACACATTTCTCCCATCTCTTATCTTCAACAGTAACCCAAACATAAGTTGAAAACAAGTAGCTCGCACAGAATAGTACAAAATTAAATACATGCAATATTACAGTAAAAATATGAATTACACTCAAAATCAATATGTCAAAAATCTTGAACTATACCTTTTATGTTCTGTAAAAGAAAGCAGTCTTGTTAGTAAAACAACTTTTAGGATTGCTTCCAAAACTCCAATCTTCCTAATATTGTCATTTTCAAATTCCCAAACTAACTGTCCAGAAATGAGCAATTTCCCTGAATGCCCATTTCACTTTGAAATGTGGGCATCTCATATCCAGAATAGAGATGCATGCATTTCCATCTTAACCTTGATTACACATGGCCAGTGTGGAATCTGTTCTCCCCTAAAATCAATTCAATGGAAGCCAAATAAAGAAATATAACCCAAATACACAGACAAGACAAAAGTCAAAAATCCATACTTGCACTGTTCTTCCTTCAGAACCTTCCACAAGTAACTGCAAAACTTAGAACAAACATTTAATTCCCACCATGAAAAACTGCTACACAATTTCCATAGAAACAAGGAGAAGAGAAAAAACTGCTGAGTGGAGTAACTGCAGTGCATGACTAGACAATGCTAAAAGAAATGACGCAAAGTGGAAAGAAACAAGTTAAGTAGACAACATATATGTAAGGTTCCACTGCTAATGTAATGTTTCTCTGCTAAGGTAATGGTTTCTCTGTAGCAGCAATGTCTGGGTTATGATTAGGGATAACAAGGACTTTGGAATGTACGTTAGCCAATGAGAAGCATGTTGTTCTTTCTTGTGGGTCTGGGAGCAGAGATTTTGCGGTCTTTTGTTGGTGAGAGATGAAGAGAGAAGATGTAAGTAGAGACAGTTGGTAGAAGGCCAGACTGAGTGGATTAGAATCGAGGGTCCGAAGGTCGGTGACATTTGGAGAAGATCGATGGGAAACGACTGGATGAAATCATGAGTTCCAAAGTGCACATTAGACTGTTTCATTAAAATGGGCCCTTTTTCTTTACTAACCCTATAGTCAGATTAAGATTTATAAAGTTCACGCATTTAATTGCAAATGGTGTACTGTCTGATACGTGGCAGTTTTGATTTGTAACCGGGCAACACATCACACAGCATCCACAGAAATGAGATTTCTCAGTCTGGCTGGGCCAGAGGCTGTCTTCCCTGAGACAAGCATGTGCTGCCTGAACCTAAGTGTTACATATAGATATGTGGGTTGAGAGGTTTTGGGGTTTATTGCACATCAGACTTAAAACATAATGTGAGCATGAGTGATGAGCTCCAGTTTGAATGAGAGGGCACTAGACATCGTGAATCTAGTGTGAATTTTCAGTTGTCCATTGTTGGATTTTGTTCCTCCAACTGATATGAATCTAAAGTCTTCCTAAACCTCTAATCGACTTTCTACCCCTTATTCTCCTTTAAGATCCTCCGTAAGAGGTGTCTCCTTGATCAAGCGCTTGGTCAGTGCTATGTTTCTTCACGTTGTTTAATTGCAAATTCTGTTTCATAACATTTCTCCAAAGCACTTTAGAATATTTGACTTTCTTAAAGTCACTACAATGCATGTGAGGTGAATGTTAGTGGGACTTCATGCTACTGTTGTGTGGCTTGTGAGTAAATTCAGTGAGAGCCAAGAGCTTCACAACATATACACACTATAGAAAACATCCTAGCTGGGTGCATCACAGCTTGATCCAGTAACAGCTCTGCCCAGAACTGTAAGAAATTGCAGCGAGTTCTGATCACAACCCAGTTTAGTATTAGACTCTGTCAGCACTTACTGTTGCTTTGGATAGCCAAGGATCCGTCCAACCCAAGTCTCCTCTCCTTCTCTCTCACTGGGCAGAAGGTATAAAAGCTTGAGAGCACAGATCAGCAGGCTGAGCAGCTTCTATCTCACTGTTACCAGACTCTTCAATGGACTCCTCATATGCTAAAAGATGAGCTCATCATCTCCTGATTTACTTTGTTGTGCCCCTTACATTATATATTTTTACCTGCACTACACGTTCTCAGAAAGGGTAACATTTTATTCAGCATTCTCTCCTCCCATTTTACTACTTTGATGTATGGAATGAGATGTCTGGATGACACCCAGACTAAGAGTTTCACTGCATTTCAGTATATCTGACAATAATAAACCAATAAATCAATAAGCAATCTATGTTAAAAACTAAAACCAATCTACCCCTTGTGTGTCTGTCACAAGTATGATTAAGTTATTAGATCACATTTGCACATGGTTATTATTAATCATTTAAATTAAAATCCACCACTGTTTTAAATAATAATATTGTAATTGAAGATGACAATGCTCATGACTGGCTGCTCTCACAAGAAGGTTCTCAGTTAGGAAGTCATTCTACCAGAAGAGAGTACAGCATGTTGGTATATCTGTATTCACCACTTTTCCTCTTTGATGGAATGGGAATGTGTTAAAGATACTCAATTGGCCAGGCAGCATTTGTGGAGAGAAATAGAACTATTGTTTCAGGCCAGTGATCTTCCTAAGAAAACTTTTCAAACAATGGGAATGTGTTTAAAAGATGGGCACTAAGGCATAAAGCTTTTGGAGCCTTTCAGACATTTGATGAGGAAAGATATTTGGCAATGGGGTGAGTATGACTCAACACTTATCAAAAACAAGAAGTAAAGCAGAAACCATTGAGAGTAAAAAGGTAAAAGAGTAGATTGGAAATCCTGTTAGAACTTCTCTAAAATAAGCACTTCTTGAATTCTAGCATTCCCGCATTTGCAGTTTCATTAGTTGATTTTTATTTCCACCCCCTCTTTAAAAGTTGGCTGTCCCTCTAAATTATGGAGGAGTTAAGTTAATTGTTTGGAAAAGGCAGAGTCCTGAATGTATTGCAAATAAAGCTGATCATTTAAAAGCAACACCGCACTGGCATTCTAGTTTTGACATTTTGTTTAACTTGGGAATTTTATAACTAAATGAACCAACTGAATTCTTTTCTTCCATACCACCGATTGAAAATGAGTCATTTTATTAATTGAAATGGGGAACGATTAGAGAAAATAGTTAAGTACATATCTGAGCACAAGACCTTCAGCAGATGTTGGGAATCCACAGCAACACACAAAATGGTGGAAGTACTCAGCAGGTCAGGTGGCATCTATGAAAAAGAGTAAATAATTGACATTTCAGGCCAAAACTCTTCATTAATTTGCTTAATGACACATGGAAGACAGCTTACTCAACATCTGAAATGTGGTAACATTATTGTCATGGTGGAGAAACTTTCCTTTGTGGTTATGATGTGCTTCTGGAATGCTTCTGGTGGGCGCTTCTCTCAAAGGTTCAAAGTAAACTTGTTATCAAAGTACATTTATGTCTCTATATACCACACTGAGATTCATTTTCTTGTGGATATTTACAGTAAATAGAAACACAATAGAATCAATGACAGCAAAGACTGTCGATCAGCCCATGTGCAAGGCAGCAAATAGTGCAAATACAAAAAAGAGAAAAACATAATAAATAAGTAATAGATATTGAGAGTGTGAGTTATAGAATCCTTGAAAGTGAGTCCATATGTAGTGTTGGGGTGAGTGAAGTTATCCACTCTTATTCAAGAGGAGCAATAACTATTCCTTAACCTAATGGAATGGGACCTAAGGCTCCTGTACTTCCTTTCAGGTGGCAGTAGCAAGAAAGGATCATGGCTTGGACAGTGGGGGTCTTTGATAATGGATGCTGCTTTCCTGCAACAGCACTCCTTGTACAAACATTTGTAGATGTGCTCAATGATAGGAAGTGTTGCAACAAATGGGGCAAACCCAAGCACAGGACACAGGCATGGAGATTTAGTTAGGATGCAGACACAGGTGTGAGCGTTGAATGGCAAACAGGAGAGAGAGCAGGAAGGCAGGAGACAGGTAGAAGTTATCTTGACATGAAGAGACCTGGGTTTCCCAGGTAAACTTCAGAACTGGAGTAGAACTTAGAAAACTGATCTTGACTCGGAGAGACTGAGTTTCACAGATAAATCTCAGTACTGAAGCAAAACTTAGGACACACAATCCTAATTGACCGAGAAGCATTAATTACCACACTGGCAAGACCAACAATCTGGCAACTGGAGGGTGCAAAGCCAGGCTGCTTATGCTGCAGGTCCTGATGAAAACCAGGTGTGCTGTCATCAAAGGGAATTAGGAGAAAATGGGGAATTAATGGTCAGGACTGTGACAGGAGGGGCTTTAACTGTGATGGACTGGACTGTACCCATTGCATTTTGTAAGCTTTTCCATTCAAGGCCTTTGCTGTTCCCATACCAGGCTGTGATGCAACCGGTCAGTATCTGCCCCACTGCACATAGATAGAAGTTTGCCAGATGACATGCGAAACTTTGCAAATTTCTAAGCTGCTGTGCCTTCTTTGTAATGGCACTTAAGTGTTGGGCCCAAGACAGATCCTCTGAAATGATAATGCCAAGGAATTTAAAGTTGCTGACCCTCTCCGCCTCTGAGCCTCTGATGAGGACTTGTTAATGGATTTCCTCCTCCTTTGGTCAACAATAAGCTCTTTGATTTTGCTGATGTTGTGTGAGAGGCTGTCGTTGTGGCACCATTCTACCAGATTTTCAATCTCCTTCCTATATGCTGATTCATCATCTTCTTTGATCTAGCCAACAACAGTGGTTTCATCAGCAAACTTAAATATAGCATTGGAACTGTGCTTAGCTACTGTGGTGAACTACATATACCTGTCTGGACATGCCCCCCCCCACCCCTCCCCGACTGCTCCTGTGGCTCCTCCCACAGACCCCGGTATAAAGGCGATTGGAGCCACAGACCCTTCCTCAGTCTCCAGGATGTTGTGTGATGGTCACTTGCTGCATGTGCTTTCTTCCAGCCAATAAAAGCCTACCTTAACCCACGTCTCAGAGTTATTGATGGTGCATCAGCTACACAGTCATAAGTAGAAAACGAGTAGAGCAGGGGGTCTAAGCACACAGCTTTGTGCTGATGATGACTGTGTAGGAGATGTTGATCCCAATTCAAACCGTCTGTGATATGCAAGTAAGGAAATTGAGGATCCAGTTGCACAAGGCAGTATTGAGGCCTAGGTCTTGGAGCTTATTGATTAGTTTTGAGGGGAGAACAGTGTTGAAGACTATCCAACACTTTGGACATTATGAACATTAAGCCAAAATTTACCACCTGTTGTGAATGCCAACATTTCTCACCAGAAAAGATACCAAATACAAGAATGACTTTAAAGTGACACCTTTGCAACTACTAGTGTTGGCATTGATTCCTAACCTGCCGAGTTGCTATTGGTCTTCGGTCATTACTGAGACTAACTTAAATTTTGAATCTCCTGAACTGAACAGAAACAAGTAATTTCATACTCTCTACCCTGGGGCTTTTGAATAAGTGATGAAATAAAAATTGTTGGATATCCTGTTATTTTAAGTAATAATTTGTCTTCTTTTCTTCAAATGGGGTGTTTATTATGTAGGTGGGACTGGTTAGACGTGAGGTTGATTCTGAGAAATCAGCTGGCGCCATAGATTCAGGGACCAGAAATGCCTGTCATTCCTTCTGCTGGCATGAACCCTCAGTGAAAAATTATTGCAGCTCCTGATGATTGCTTGGCTGAAGCTGGTATGCTGCAAAATCTTTACACTTAGAATCTAGCTGTAATTCCCTTCTTAAGTAAATGTCTGCAAATTTTTTTGTGTAATTTATATTCAGATTTCACACATCTTTGGTTGCGTGCAATTGGTACTCATAGAAAATGAGCTTTGGCTATGATTACTGCATTAAATTTTTGCTTTAAAATTAATCACAGGCATTAAGCATTATTATCCAAGTGGAAAATCAGTAATTAAATCAACAATTAAGAGGCAGAATAGATTGAATCAAGCCCAATAAAGTGACTGTATCATTTGGTTTCCAGTGCTGAACGTGTGTGCCATTAAAGCAAACTTGAAGCAGTTTAATTGTTCCCCTCTGTACAAGGAATGCCTAACAATATTAGGCATTCCTTGCTATTTATCTACACTACACATGAAAATGGTTTACTTTATAGAACCATTGGAATTGCAGGATTTCGATTTATTGAAAGTTAATCATATTTTAAGCATAGTCAGAGTGATCATATGTATTGAATGATGTGAATTATTTCGATGGACAGATCTAGAGAGCATACAATCTGACTGATGTTGACACATGCAATAAGTACTCACACTGCTGAAAGAAAATGAGCAACCAATGCATAAAACCTCAGAAAATGTGCCAAAGTATTTGGATCAAGCCCACTGTTAAGGAATTTGTGGTATTCTGTGTGACAGAATTCTGGACCAATATGAGAGAGAGAGAAACTGAGACCTAATTCCTGTTGTCAATGTTGTTGATACTAGTTGATATCTGTGGTCCTGCTCATGTGCAAAGTCTTGGTCTAACATATGTGCAATTATTTTTTTCTATAATTATTTCTCTAATTATATCTTCCTCCATTTAGGCTTCTATTCTTTATTTTCCATACTTTCTCTCACCTTTTTTCTGTTTATATTTCATTATTAGATTATAATATCAATGTAAAACCATTATTTACTATCTGCCTATAATTGTCAACCACGGACAGATGGGAGTAGTTTAGATGAGAATCTTGGTTGACATGGACCAGCTGGACCAAAGGGCATATTTTCATGTTTATTGAATCTATGACTCAATAATTTTAATTGTCCTAGAATAATGGCAAAAAGCTGCTATTGTAAATTTCTATAGTCCTTGTGATGAGCATACTCCAGCAATGGATAGTGAATGATCTGGAGGAGAAATGGCAAGTGGTGGCATTGCATTGCATCTGTTGTCTTTGTCCTTGTTGGTAGGTCCTTCTTCCTCAAGATCAATTAGGAATGGATAATAGGTCTTGGCTCTGTAGGAGGTACTCTCAGCCCATGAATGAACAAAACTTCATAGCCTCTTGTGTAATTCCGTTAATATTCCCAATCTAATCCTATTGCTGGATCTTTCCCTACAAGGATTACTAGTGAGTTGCTTAATGGTTGAGCCAAGAATAGAACTCAGCCTTATCAAGCAATATTTCTATATGTGAGTTAAATACTGTATACATAAAAGCGGACTATTTCTGTTATCATAGCTTCTGCGTATCATTTGATGGTTAACACTACTTTTTTCTGATAATCTATTTTAAGTGAGATAATGAATCCTAACCTTGCTCTTCTTATTAAACTCTTATCCATTTGTTACATCCAGTATACAACAGCCAGGACTAAAATAAAGGTTTTCCCTTTTAATAATGCACTTACAATGGCAAATTGTCATGGCGAGTGTATGGAATTCTGAATTACCAATATAAGAGCTTTTCCTGAAAAATATCTTCAGTCAATCAGAAATTTAATTGATCTCTAAGCAGTAGATTTCCATTTAAGTAAAAACATAAAATGAACAAAACATCCAGCAGATCAGGGATAATCTAAAAAGAGAAGCAGAGTTAAAATTACAGGTTTCAGGCAATTTAGCTAAGCAATAACTGCACAACTGCATATTAAAAAAATATTCTGACAGGAATGGGTACATTCAGCCTGAAAATGGCTAACTAAGGCTGGCCTTTGTTACAATTGTACAGGATTGTCAGAATGAGAATTCATGTAAATGACTAATGCCAAAGACAACAGAAAATGCCTTTTTGTAGCATCTTGCTATTGTAAACATGTGAGGGGCATGGCTTCCAATTGCTTCTGTTCCACTTCATGAACATGAGTAGTGAAAGTTCCAGTATTATTATTATTATTATTATTATTATTATAATATACATCTCAGGAAAGTCTGTGCCTTGTTTGGTACTGCAGACTAAGAATGGTACTAAGAATGACTCCTTGCTGAGGCTTATCTTACATTTAGAATGTACCCTCCAGTGTATCTCATGCCTTCACCATGGCTCAGCCTTCTTCAGTAATTGATGCGGATGGCTGAATATTGTGGTACGATCCGACTGGAACCTCACAAGATTGTGATATGCTAGGGTGGACTTGAGCTCAGTGATGTTTTCTGATTTGTGGGAATTTAGTGTTGCTGCCAACTTCTCTCTGATAGTCTGCAGCACTTTCTCAACCACAGTTAGACACAGATGCATGATCTCATCTTACAAGAAATCACATTTCAGTTTGAGATTATTTGTATTCGGTTTCTGGAAATACCTTCTCATTTGCTCATCTGCAGTGGTATCAATAATTACCTTGGTAATGGAGACATTGAGAAATGTGATGGTTACAGATTTTAGGGGCCAAATTTACTCCACTGTACAACCTTTTAGAGTGTTCATTCAACTCACCCAGATTGAGCTGGATATACACATGGGAGAAGTTGAGCCTGTTAGAATCTTAGTCCCTGGTTCTGCACATAACTCCTTATTTAAGGTAAGAGATACTGTTGATCATCAACAGCTATTTTCAGACTGACCTTATAGTTATCACAGAGATACAGTAGATGGTATTGTCACATTTTGGAACTTTAACAATTGGCATTGACTAATTAATTCAATGCAGTTTTGTCAGTTTTTTTCAGCTTCAGAGTTTTGGGAACAAGTTTAGGGTAGAAATTCATCAGTTTTGCAAGTTGCTGGATGTAAATGTGGTCTTATATCTTCCAGTGCTGATGTAGGGATGGAGACACATGATGTTGAAATCTGGAGCTTCAAATGATCTTCTGATGAAGCGAGCAGATTGAGCAGAATCTATGGGAGACAAGAATTGTTGATGTTTTGGGTCAGAACTCTGCATGAGGACTGAGAATGGAGAGGGAAGATACGAGTATAAAGAGAAGCGTTGGAGTGGTATGTCAGGGAGCAGGAATGAACACCTATTATCTCCTGTTTCACCACTCCCCCAGTACTTGTTCCACTGGCTTATCTTACCTCTCCATACTCATTCCTGAAGCAGACAGTTCATCTCACAACCCCACACAGACACTGCTGGACCGACTGAGTTTCTACATCAGATGCAAATAATGGAGCTGAAATTATTATTTCTATTTTCTGTGTTGATACCTGTGATGTCACTACTTTCAATTTGTCCATTCCTCAAGGTCTTCATTCAATTCATCGTTATGCAGAAGATCCTTCTATGGTTAGTGATGTTTCTGAATGCGACCACAATATCCTGAAATGGAGGACAAGCAGCCAGAGGTTGGGGTACATATTGGTACCAATGACAGAGGTAGAAAAAGTGAGGCGGTCCTGACAGCAGAATACAGGGAGTTAGGAAGGAAGCTGAGAAACAGGATCTCAAGGATAGTAATCACTAGATTGCTGCCTGTGCAATGTGACAGTGAGGGTAGGAATAGAATGAGGTGGCAGATAAATTCATGGCTGAGAGATTGGAGCAGGGGGCAGGGATTCAGATTTCTGGATCATTGGGACCTCTTCTGGGGCAGGAGTGGCCTGTACAAAAAGGATGGGTTGCACTTGAACCCAAGGGGAACCGATATCCTACCGAGGATGTTTGCTAATGCTATTGGGAATGGTTTAAACTAGATTTGCAGGGGGTGGGAACCGAAGTGAAGAGGCAGAGGATGGGGCAGTTGGCATACAAGTAGAGACAGCTTGTAGGGAGTTTGTGAGGAAGGACAGGCAGATGACAGAACAAAGATGCACTTAGCTTGACAGTTTGAGATGTGGCTGTTTTAATGCAAAGAATATCATAAACAAGGCGGAAGAACTTTGAGCATGGATCAATACGTGGAACTATGATGTTGTGGCCATTACAGAGACTTGGATGTCTCAGGGGCAGGAATGGCTGCTGAGTGTTCCAGGCTTTAGATGTTTCAAAAAGGACAGGGAGGGAGGCTAAAGAGATTAGGGCATGGCATTGCTAACTGGGGATAGTGTCATGCTGCAGAAAGTCATGGAGGGATTATCTACTGAATCAGTATGGGGGGAAGTCAGAGAGGAAGGCAACAATAACTCTACTGGGTGTTTTCTCATAGACTCCTTAATAGTAACAGGGATATTCAGGAGCAGATAGGGAGGCAGATTCTGGAACTGTACAATAATATTAGGGTTGTTGTGATGGGAGGTTGTAACTTTCCTAATAGTGACTGGCATCTCCTTAGAGCAAGGGGTTTGTTTAGATGAGTTGGAGTTTGTTAGGTGCATTCAGGAAGGTTTCCTGACACAACATGTAGATAACCCAACTAGCGGAGAGGCTGTACTTGATCTGGTATTGGGAAATTATCCTGATCAGGTGTCTGATCTCTCAGTGGGAGAGCATTTTGGAGGTAGTGACTACAAATTCTTCTCCTTCACCATAGCACTGGAGAGGGATAGGAACAGACAATTTGGGGAAACACTTTATTGGGGTAGGGGGAAATATGTTGCTATTAAGCAGGAACTTGAGAGCATAAATAGGGAGCAGATGTTCTCAGGGAAATGCATGGCAGAAATGTGGGAAATGTTGGCATTCTGCATAGGTATGTTACATTGAGGCAGGGAAAGGATGGTAGGGTAAAAGAACCATGGTGCACAAAAGGATGCAGAAAATCTAGTTAAGAAGAAAAGAAAAGCTTATGAAAGGTTCAGGAGACTAGGTACTATTAGAGTTCTACAAAATTACAAGGTTGCCAGGAACGACATAAGAACAAAATTAGGAGTGCGAGAAGGGGCCATGAGAAGGCCTTGGAGAGAAGGATTAAGGAAAACCCCAAGGAATTCTACAAGTATTTGAAGAGCGAGAGGATGAACTATGAGAATAGGACCAATCAGGAGCAATAATGGAAATGTGTGCATGTAATTGGAGGAGGTAGCAGAGGTACTTAATGAATACTTTCCTTCAGTATTCACCAAGGAAAAGGACCTGGGCAATTGTGGGGGTGACTTACAGCAGACTGAACTGTTTGAGCATATAGACATTAAGAAAGCTCTTTTAAGTAGTATTAAGTTAGATAAAACACTGGGACTGGGCAAGATGTACCCCAGGCTACTGTGGAAGATGAGGGAGGAGATTGCTGAGCCTCTTACGACAATTTTTATAGCATCAAATGGGTCAGGAGAAGTACTAGAGGATAGGAGGTTTACAAATGTTGTTCCATTGTTCAAGAAAAAGAGCAGAGATAATCCAGAAAATTATAGACCAGTGAGTCTTACTTCAATATTAGGCATGTTGTTGCAGAAGATCCTGAGAGGCAGGATTTATGAGCATTTGGAGAGTCATGGAAGATAGAAATCTACAGTTTGTTACAGGCTCTTCGTCAACCTTTGTCAAGGACAGGTCAAGCCTCATGAGCATAAATGAATTTTTTGAGGAGGTAACAAAACACATTGATGAAGGTAGAGCAGTGGATGTAATGTATATGGATCTCAGTAAGGCATTTGATAAAGCTCCCCATGCAAGGCTCATTCAGAAAGTAAGGAGGCATGGGATACAAGCAGACCTTGCTTTTTGGATCCAGAATTAGCTTGCCCACAGAAAGAAAAGGGTGGTTGTAGATGGTTCGTGTGCTTCATGGAGGTCGGTGACCAGTGGTGTTCTGCAGCGACCTGTTCTGGGACCCCTCCTCTTTGTGATTTTTATAAATGACCTGGATGAGGAAATAGAAGGGTGGGTTAGTAAGTTTGCTGATGACACAAAAGTTTGGGGTGTTGTGGATAGTCTGGAGGGTTGTCAGAGGTTACAGCGGTACATCAATAGAATGCAGAACTGGGCTGAGAAGTGACAGATGGCGTTCAATCCACTAAGTAATGTTCCAGTTATATAAGACCTTAGTTAGACCCCACTTGGAGTACTGTGTTCAGTTCTGGTCACCTCACTACAGGAAGGATGTGGATTCTATAGAAAGGGTGCAGAGGAGATTTACAAGGGTGTTGCCTGGATTGGACAGTGTGCCTTATGAGAACAGGTTGAGTGAAGTTGGCCTTTTCTCCCTGGAGAGACGGAGGATGAGAGGTGAACTGAGAGCGGTGTATAAGATGATAGAACATAGACCATATAAATTTTACAGCACATTACAGGCCCTTTGGCCCACAACGTTGTGCCGACCATGTAACTTACTCTAGAAACTGCCTAGAATTACCCTACCGCGTAGCCCTTTATGTTCCTAAGCTCCATGTACCTATCTAAGAGTCTCTTAAAAGACCCCATTGTATCCGCCTCCACCACCGTCACTAGCAGTGCATTCCACGCTTCCACCACTCTCAGTGCAAAAAACTTACCCCTGACATCCCCTCTGTACCTACTTCCAATCACCTTAAAGGTTTGTCCCCTCGTATTAGCCATTTCAACTGCCAGAAAAAGCCTGTGGCTTACCCCACGATCAATGCCCCCACTCCCCCGGCATCCTACACATCTCTATCTGGTCACCTCTCATCCTCCGTCGCTCCAAGGAGATGAGAGGCATTGATTGTGTGGATAGCCAGAGGCTTTTTCCCAGGGCTGAAATGAGGGGGCATAGTTTTAAGGTGATTGGAAGTAGGTACAGAGGGGATGTTTTTTGGGGTAAGTTTTTTGCACTGAGAGTGGTGGATGTGTGGAATGCACTGCAGTGACGGTGGTGGAGGCAGATACAATGGGGTCTTTTAAGAGACTCTTGGATAGGTACATGGAGCTTAGGAAAATAGAGGGCTGTGCAGTAGGGTAATTCTAGGCAGTTTCTGGAGTAGGTTACATGGTTGGCACAACATTGTGGGCTGAAGGGCCTGTAATTTGCTGTGGATTTCAATGTTCTATGATTGGCTCATGAGCTTGCTTTCTTTCCATTTGGATACTAAGTTAAGTTAAGTTGGGCTCCTAGCTCCCACTGGAGCATAGGCCTTCGACAACCTCCTGTCTCCATCATCCTCTGAAGTTGATGGCATGGTTGGAGTTCATCAATGCTTCTGCAATCCATTGTATCCACTGTACAGGGGATTGGCCTGTACAGCTTTACTCCAACCCTGTTATTCAGCCTTACCCATTTCCACCTCTCACGATGAGGACTTAGGGTTGGACTTTGAGGGGTATTTGTATACTGACAATCTGCTACTATTATACACAATGTACATTGCGTGCCTTTGCAAAGTTGTGATATCTGCCTCACTTGAACAACAAGGTGATGAGAATAGATACAATCACCTGATAACTATAGCAATAGCAGGGCTTTCACTTTATACATTAACCATCTTAGTGAAGAAGCTACCCTCATTATCTACCCATCAGTTTGCACACAGTATCAAAATGAGTGTGTTCTCTCCCCTCTCCTAGCTTCCCTATACACCAATGACTGTGTCTGCAGTGATCCAGCAGTTAAAATGATAAAGTTGTGGGCAACACCACTGTTATTGGACTAATCACCAGAGGAGATGTGTCCAAAAAACCACTAGGAAGTAAACAAGCTAGTGTCCTGGTGAGTGCTCTTAAAACGTAGGAGTTGCATATTGACTTCTGGAGAAAGGCAACTCCACCAACTCATCATCAGCAACTCTACAGTTGTTGTTCCCACTGCCTTAACAGGGATAGAGTCCCTTTTGTCCTCAACTACTACCCCATGAGCCTCCGCATGCATCACATCATTCATCACAACTTCCGCCATCTTCAACAAGATCCTAACACCAAACATGTCTTTACCTCCCCTCCCCCACACTTTCCATAGGGATTGCTTCCTCCATGATTCCCTTGTCCATCCTTTCTTCCTCACTAATCTCCCTCCCGTCACATATCCCTGCAATAACAGAAATGCTATACTTGCCCATTCTCCTCCTCCATCACTTCCAAATCAGAGCCTCAACAGTCCTTCCAGGTGAGGCAACATTCCACCTGAGAATCTGTTGGTGTTCTCTAATATATCCGGTCCTCCTGATGCATTGGTGCAACATAACATAAATTGGGGGACCACTTGTCGAGCATCTCCACCGCATCCACTAAAGTGGAATTTCCCAGTGATCAACAATTTTAGTTCCTATCCTCATTCCTGTTCAGACATGTCAATTTTCTACCAGAATGAAACCCATTTCAGGGTGTGGGAGCAACAGCTTATATTCCTGCATATTCTCCAATCTATTTACATGAACATCAATTTCTCCTTCTGCTAACTTTTTTGCCCTCCCCTTCCCTCTGCTTCTATTCCCCACACTGGCCTTTTAAATCTCCTCCTCACCTGCTTAATACTTCCCCTGGTGTCCCTCTTCCTTCTCCCTTCCTGGCATCTTCCCCCTTCCTCTCTGGTCCTGAAATGTTAACTTATTTCTTTAGTTCCTGCCTGGCCTGCAGAGTTCATCCAGCATTTTGTGTGTGTAATGCCACAGTAGGCACTGTTGCAACATTCAGATTCCTGAGCATCATTATTTCGCAGGACCTCATGTGGGAGAACCATATCTCCTCCATTGGCAAAAAAAGCTTGGCAGAAGATGCACTTCTTTCAGCAAAGGGTAAAGTTCCATCCTCCCCAGAAATTCCTGGGACAATTCCGCACTGCCATCACAGTGAGCATCACTATTACTGTCTAGTGGGTTGCAGCATCCTCTCACCGTATACCTAAACTACAACAAACTCTTAGGTCAGCAGAAAAGGTCATTGGCTGCAGTCTCTATTTACTGCAGTACCTGTATGTGTCCAGGACAAAGAGACAGGCAGGAAAAATCATTGTGGACACTATCCAGCCTGCAAACTGCCTTTCCAAAAAGTTCCCTTCTGGAAAGCATTATAGGACTATTAAAATAAAAACTTAATGCCCTTTTAAAAGTTTCTTTCCCCCAGGCAGTCAATCTGATCAACCATTCTAGTTAGTTCCTTCACCACACCTCTCTATCTACTGCCTTGTAAAAATATTAAACCATTTTTTATAATGCTGTTTACATTGTAAGTACATGCTGGTATTTACTGTATATATTTATGCACATTTTATTCCATATCACTACTTTAACCACTGGTCATTGGCAAGTGGTTAAAGTAGTGCTATGGAATAAAATGTGCATAAAAGGTAAATGGTGGTGTGACCAAGAGTTTAGGGAAGATTATTTCAGAGCTTAGAACCTTGAAGTTGAGAGACAAGCAGTTACTAAAATTAAGAGTAATTTAAATCGAGAATGCCACGTTGTACTGTTGCTTTCTCAAAGGCACAAGTGGTGTTCAGGTTTCCCGCGTAGTCTCTAAAGGAGTGCTATTGCAGCAACAACCTTGCACTCAACATCAGGAAGTCTAAAGAACTGACTGTGGACTTCAGAAACTGTCAGACAAGGCAACGCAAACCAGTCCTCAAAGAGAGATCAGAAGTGGAAAGAGTGAACAATTTCAAGTTCCTGGATGTCAATATCACTGAGGATCTAACTTGGACCCAATATATCAATGCAGCTACAAAAAAGTCATGACAGTGGCTATATTTCATTCGGAGTTTGAGGAGGTTTTGTATGTCACTAAAGACTCTAGCAAAGTTCTACAGATGTACCTGGCTGCATCAACATAAGGAGGGGCCACTGCACAGTATTAGAAAAAGCTGCGAAGAGTTGTAAACTCAGCCAGCTCCAACATGGGCCCTAGCCTCGACATCTTCAATAGGTGGTACCTCAAAAAGGCAGCATCCATCATTAAGGACCCCCATCATGCAGGAGTTGCTCTCTTCTCATTACTACCATCAGAAAGGAGGTACAAGAGTCTGAAGGCACACACTCAACATTTAAGGAACAACTTCTTCTTCTCCGCTATTAGCAGAGGACAATGAAAGGACAATGAGCCTGTGAACATTTCCTCACTATTTTGCTCTCCTTTTATACTAATGTAATTTTATATATGTTTCTTACAGTAATTTATATATATTTTATGTATTACACTGAGGGCGGAGCTTAGGGTGATGATACCTAAATTCCTTTACTTCCATCTTTGGAAACAGTGCCATTTCTATCTTTAACATCTCTTTTTTTTTCCTTTTCAAGGTTCTTTTGAAGACCTTGACCTGGAGTTACACCCTGACTTCGGTCCTTTGCGGAAATGGGACCTGCTCTCCGGGCCTTACAACTGGCCACTCTTCGATATGCCAAGGACACGTCCTGGAAGACTAGCACTCCATCAGGGTGTTGGAATTTCGTGGCTCTGGAGGCGAACAGATTCGAGGTCAGTGCCGCCGCCTGATGCGTCGTGCGAGTACGTGTAAGATTGAAAGCAGCAAACTGGCTGCTACTGGGCACAGAGCTTGGAAAAAGCACACAACAGACTTCTAACAGCATAGATCGGTGAGTTGTTTTGTCTATCCTCTTTCTGTGAAACAGGGACACCTCTTTTCCCCTTATTAGGGAGAGAGCAAGCCTGTGGTATGTCGAATTACCGGGTGAACGAGTAGTCTTTGGAGTACTGCAAGTCTGTGTCTTTATTGATGCTTTGCTGCACGCTTGGTGCACAGTGAAGGGTGCAGTTGCTTTTTTGCTGATGGGGGGTGTCGGTTTGCTCCTTTTTATGCATGGGAGGGGGGAGCTGGGGGATTTTGGGGTTCTAACATTTAACTGTCATTCTTTGGGACACTCCTGTGTTTTTGTGGATATTTGTGAAGAAAAAGAATTTCAGGATGTATATTGTGCACATTCTTCTGACAGTAAATGCACTCATTGAAAGCTATTGAAACTGCTGCACAAAACAACAAACTTCATGTCAGTAATATTAAGACTGATTCTGATTCTGATCCAATGAATGTAATGCCACTGTTCTGCACCACCTTTCATATTGCAGTGAATCAGAATCTGGATTACCCGCTTTCAATTATTAAAATAATTCTGTTGCCAGGAAGATAGTGATAACCTTGTAAGATTCCATCTCTTGATTCGCAGTAATGGCACCATAATCCGCACACCTCATTCTTCTGGTGTTTCATTAAGAATTTTAGTGAACTTGGCTGTTTTAGAGATGATATTGCCTCATTTAATTGTAACAATGTTCCCTCTGCTGGTCAAAATACAGAAGAACATGGAAGTCAAGTATTTTCTTCTTTCTGATAATTTTATTTGAAACAGGAATGATGAAGAAAATCAAGAATCTTGCCTTTTACAAAAGAGGTCAAAAACAATTAAAACATCCAATCCAAGAAAGGAGCTTCATAAAATATTATGGCAAAGGACAAAATACCAATTTGAGTTGCCAGAAACATTTCTAAATCTCACACAGATTTTCACCGTGAAATAACTAAAGGCAAAGGGAATATTTAACTGTAGGTTACACTATACAGAGCAGGCCATTACATTATCTGGGAGGATGGTTTGAGCAGATGCTTACATAATTGGGTATTCCATTGTACATTAGAGGTAGTGAGTAGAGAAAAGATAGTTTAGTAAAGAGCTAAAGGAAGCATGATTCATTCAGGCCCACCCAGACAATATGCTACAAAATAGATAGGAGTCTGGGGATAACTGAAGAAGATATTGTGGAATGAATATCCTGTCCCTGTGCCATACAGTTCTAAGTGAGTGCTAGAGTCAGGTTTAATAATGAAATTTACACTGGATTGTACCTCTGCTCAAGAGGATTTGTAATATTACACTGAAATACTAGTTGCAAAGGCCATTTCTTGTACCTCATGTGACATATTATTATCACAAGCACCCACTAATGCTGTGCCATTAGCCACCAAAGAGAAGCTATGGACACCAGCCTTTGTAATGTCCAGCAATGAGAATCAATAACTGCAGCAGCTACTCCAGACACAGCTGATGTTGAGCAGGATTGGTGGCTTTTCCTTTATGAAGGGAATGCCGACATAGCCATTTAGAAAATGACTTGGACATCTATTATGAACCTTTCTTAGAGCCTTACAGCACTGAAGCAGACCCTTCAGACTATGGAGTCCGTGCAGACCATCAAGCACCCATGAATCACCTTCTCACTCATGTTACCTTTGTCTTTTTATGTGACTATGGCAAAGTGAAATTATAACCAAGCAGAAAAATCAATCACTGCACTTGTGACTCAACCTCCTGGTTGCTGTAGTCTGACTCCTAATGCCTACAACAGAAGCAAAAAAAAAACTCTGCAATTTGCTTCCGATGGGCTTGTGAATGGTATAAAAAAGATCAGCACACAGACATGATTGTCGAAACTTACCATCTACTGCTGTTCCTCTGTGCAGAAAGCTAACTTAGTATTCATTTCAAAGTTCAGAAGTTCAAAGTACAGAGTAAATTTTGTTATCAAACTACATACGCAACCCTGAGATCTATTTTCTTCTGGGCATACTCAATATATCTGGAGAATAATAACATTACAGAATCAATGAAAAACTGCCCAACTAGGGTGTTCAGCCAGAGTGTAGCAAAACAAACTGCAAATACAAAAGAAGAAATAATATTAAGTAAATAAGCAATAAATATTGAAAACATGATATGGCGAATCTTTGAAAGTGAGCCCATTTCATTGAGGGGGCAAGTGAAGCTATCCCTTTTGGTTCACCAGCGGGGTAATAACTGTTTCTGAACCTGGTGGTGTGAGTCCTGAGGCTCTTGTTCCTAACAGTACCTCCTTTTGACATCAGCAAGAACAGAGCATTCCCTGGGTGTCGGGGTCCCTGATGATGGATGCTGCTTTCCTGCAGCAGCTTTTCATGTAGATGTGCTCAATGGTTGGGAGGTGGTTACCTGTGATGGACTGGGCTGTATCTACTACTTTTTCTAGAATTTCTGTTCAAAGGCATTGGTGTTTTGAAAACAGGCTGTGATGCAGCCAGTCAAAATACTCTCCACTACACTTCTATCGAAGTTTGTCGAAGTTTTAGATATCATGCCAAATCTCCACAAACTCCTAAACAAGTATGTGCTCTCTTCACCATTTCAATTACATGCTGGGCCCAGGACAGATCTTCCGAAATAATAAGACCTCAGAATTTAAAGTTGCTAACCCTTTCCACCTCTAATCCTCCAATGAGGACTGGCTCATGGGCCTCTGGTTTCCTTCTACAGTCAACTCTTTGTTCTTGCTGACACTGAGGCGTTGGAGTTGTGCTTAGCCACAGTGTAAAGTGAGCAGAGCAGGGCACTCTATTGAAAACAAGTTCAATATATTTTGCATCGGAAATTATTAAGAATGTTAATATTGGAATACATTAAGTCTTCAAATATGTTAAGTCTAACATAGACATTGGCGTTCCACTGATACATAGTATTATGAAGTGTCTTCATACTGGAAAGTTAACTCTCCTTGTCTTTCCATCCTCCAATTTCCAAAGCTCTTGATGTTCAAATGGTTCCATTTAATGTCATAGAACGTGTACAGTATATAACCTGAAGTCCTTAGTCTTCACAGACATCCATGAAAAGCAGAAGAATAAACGACAGAAAAACATTATAACCCCAAGGCCCCCTCTCCCCGCTTGCCTGCACAAGCAGAAGCAAGGCATCAAACTCCCCTTCCCCCACCACACTGTCAGAGCCCAGCACCCACCAAGCAACCGCAAGGCACCCAAACAGAGGCCATGATCTGCAGTCAGCACAAACTATTGTTTACCTGACAGTTCGATAGGCCACAGGCTCTCCCTCTCAATAACGAAGGACAAGTGTCTTGACAATTCTACAGCATGCAATTAACATCATTTCAGCAGGGAATCTGTTGGTGTGAGATTGCAGAAAGGGTAACACAACCTTGTTTGGCTCCAGTGTGAAGGCACAAGATCAATGATGGGCCCATTGGTTGAGGTCAGGTCATAACAACATTACTTAGCAGATATAAGAATGGTAATGCATTTTTGAGGACAATGTATTTGAGAAGGATTCTTCATAATCCCCTTTGTTGACAGAGATAGTGGCTCTTGTGTGCTTGAAAAGGCAATGCACTAGGGCCCATATGTCCAAGGATAAATTAGCTCATTTTTACTCTCATATGAGTCCTATTTGTGATAGATGTCATTCTGAAATTGCGTCTTTAACTCACATGTTTTGGTCGTGTTCATTTTTGGAGAAATATTGGAAAGATATTTTTGATATTATTTCTGCGGTTTTGAATATTGATTTACAACCTCATCCTATTACCGCAATTTTTGGTTTACCAATGTTAGACTCATTGCATTTATCTTCTTCAATGATTGTCGAATGATTGCATTTCTAACTCTGATGGCTAGAAGATCTATATTGTTGAATTGGAAAGAAATTGATCCTCCCACTGTATTTAATTGGTTCTCTCAAACTATGTTATGTTTAAATTTAGAAAAAATTAGAAGTGGTACTTTTGAGACTTCTATTAAATTTGAAAAGTTATGGAGACCATTTATTCAACATTTTCATATGATGTAATATGACCCTGTGCCAAGTTCATTTGATTTCCCAGCTTTTAGCTTATGTATTTTGAGAGGACCGGAAGTGACGGCATTGATGAATACTTATTTTTGTGAGATATTATAAACAGCCCGCTTTTTTTTCCCTTCTCTTTTTTTTGTTTTTTTTCTTTTATATTACTTATTAGTTATAGTTATTAGATTAGATTAGCTAGTTCTGCATTATATAAATTTTTTTTTGTTTTTTTTTCTTTTTTTCTGTTTTTTTATATTATACATTATGAAATATTTAGATTTACTATGTCCATACATATATCTTATGGCTTATGTCTTGGTAAACTCATTTATATTGTAACTATTATGTATGTTTTTTTTCATATGTAATGGAATGTGTATGTTGGTAATTTCTTTATCAACATATCATCTGCATTCTGTCCATATTACTAATATTAATAAAAAGATTTAGAAAGAAAGAAAGAAAAGGCAATGCACAAATGTTTGTGCTATTGTCCACATTTTTCTTGTTTGTCCTACAATGAAGTATCATATCCATTTGCCCATTTTTGCCTTTTAATTGACAGATTCTATATTGCAAATCTGCAAGGGTCACTTAAGCCACTGGGAGGATTCATTTGATGTGTATTCTTGTGATAACTTTCACCTGGCTCCCAGAAACAGACCCATTGTATTTACTGGAATTGGACATCTTGAAAGTAAACATCATAACAGTGTCTCAGTTTACCGGATCATGGCTCTTGCACTTTATACGTCTGCCCACGCTGGACTTTCTCTGTAACTAGAGCAATATATTCTGCATTCAGTTTTCCTTTTCTGTACGGCCTTGGTGTCCTTATGTCTGGAATGTTCTGTCTGGTTGGCATGCAAGTAAAAGCTTTTCACTGTATTTTGGTACATGTGACAATAATAAACCAACTACCAATTATTAATATTCAGGCCCTTAGCTGTTGGATCTGCTGGCAGGTCCCGAATCTTAGACTGAGGAGCAGAAAATCTGAGAGCTATCAGTTTCTGCTGATGTGTTTTCTTCATCATTGAGACTTGATTGAAATCCAAGTCCAAATAACAAACCTCACATTTATGAACAGTTAGCTCCTGGATCTACTGGTTATTGTCATCAACCTATTCTTGCTGTTACCTAATATGGAAGTCAGAGAATGCTAATTACGGAGGCATCCAGGGCAGTTCAACAGCTGTGGCCACTCCTGTTGGGCAGGGGTCTTCAGGTTGTCTGTTAGTGAATGGCTCAGTGGAATACCTTTCACTGCTTTCTTCATTTCCCTTACGCTCGATTTACTGTCAGTCCTGGGAGAGATGAGGCCTTCCAGCTGACTACAGCTGGCTAAGGTACTCACTCCTGACATCGATGGCCAGAAACACTTATAGTCAGGCTGACTTCTGGACACTAACTGCAGCCATCCTGGACTGTTAAATTTTGCTAGCACAATTTTGTTCACCTATTTAAGAGAGGATATGCTACCATTAGAGGGAATCCAAAAGAAATCCATTTAGGTAATTTATGAGATGAGAGCATTGTAATTTCTGTGTTGTACTACATCACACGTGGAACCAGAGGAGCCAACACACTAGGCCACTGTTATGCTACCATCAAGAGCCCTTCCCATGTCAAGAAACAGCCACACATTGGAAAGTCTGATTACCTGACTGTACTACTAATGTCCGAGTATAGGCAGAGACTCAAGACCGAAGCACCAGTAGTGAGACCAAGAAGGTATGGACAAGGGAGGCACAGGAGCACCTACAGGACTGCTTTGAGTCAGTGGACAAGACTGTGTCCAAGGATTCATCTTCAAGTTTGAATGAGTATGTCACTGACTTCATTAAAACTTGCGTAGATGAGTGAGTGCCTACGAGAACATACCATGCATACCCAAATTGAAATCCGTGGATTAACCAGGAGACTTATAGTCTGCTAAGAGCTAGATCTGGTGACCCAGGCCTATACAAGAAGACCAGATATGACTAATGGAGGGCTATCTCAAGAGCAAAAGAACAATTCTGAATGTGGTTGGAGGCGGAATTGGATGCACGTCAGCTCTGGCCGGGGTGGCAAGCCATTACTTCCTACAAAGCGAAACCCAATGTAATGAATGGCAGTGTTGCTTCACTCCCAATACCTTTTGTGAACGCTTTGAAATGGAGAATAAAACTGCAGCTAAGAGGTTCCCTGCGACCCCCAATGACACAGCAATCTCTGTCTTGGAGGACAACATCAGATTGTCTTTCAAGGCAGAGAACCCTCGCAAGGTGACAGGCCTCAGTGGAGTGCTGGTAGGGCCCTGAAAACCTGTGCCAACCGACTGGCGGGTGTATTCAAAGACATTTCTAATTTCTCATTGCTACAGTCAGAAGTACCGACCTGCTTCAAAAGAGCAGCAATCATACCAGTGCCCAAGAAGAGCAGGATTATCGTCCAGTAGGACTCACATCTGCAGTATTGAAATTCTTTGAGAGGTTGGTTATGGCTAGAATCAACTCCTATCTCAGCAAGGACCTGGAACCACTGCAATTTGTCTATCAGCACAATAGGTCTACAGTGGATGTAACCTCATTGGCTCTCAACGCAACCCTGGATGACCTAGACAGTGGCAATACTTATGTCAGGATGATGTTTATTGACTACAGCTCAGTGTTTAAAACAATCATTCCAACAGTTCTAATTGAAAAGCTCCAAAACCTGGGCCTCTGTACCTCCCTCTGCAAATGGATCCTCAGCTTCCTCACTGGAAAACCGCAGTCTGTGCAGATCAGAAATAATGTCTCCTCCTCGCTGACAATGAACACTGGCACACTTCAAAGATGTGTGCTTAGCCAACTGCTCTACTCTCTCTACACCAGTGACTGTGTGACAAGGCACATCTCAAATGCCATCTATAAATTTGCTGGTGATGCAACCACCATTGGCAGAATTTCAGATGGTGACAAGTGGGCACATAGGCTATACAAAAATACATCAACTAGTTGAGTGGTGTCAAAGCAATAACCTTGCACTCAATGTCAGTACGACCAATGAACTGATTGTCACCTTCAGAAAGGGTAAGAGAGGAGGCACAGAGGCCTGAATGCACACAGTCAAGGATTAAGGAACAGCTTCTTCCCCTCTGCCATCAGATTTCTGAATGGACATTGAACCTATGAACATTACCTCACTACTTTTATTTTGCACTGCCTGTTTAATTCAATTATTATATATATATATATATATATATATATATATATATTTACTGACTGTAATTCATGGTTTTTATTATGATGTGTTGCATTGTACTGCCGCTGCCTGGGATATTAAACCTGTTTCTGATTCTGTCAATATGTGCTGCCTTCAATGATGGATGCACCAATTCATAATCTGTAGTGGGGACTCTCACATTCTCAACACTAGATGGTGCAATAAGTGTAGAATTGAGTTGTTGAATAAATCAGTGAACCTTGAGATACTTGACAAAATCTACATTACAAGCATAATTTCAAGAATTAATTGTTTTTATAAAATGATTAATTATTCCTTGCTGTTTCCTCCGATGAACACTTATTTGGACAACTTACCTTTGCTACAGAGTCAGTGCAGTTTATTCCACATTCTAAAAAAAAACAGAAGTAGAACTATACAATGTGGAATAATTATTCAACAGAGAAGTTTAATTCTGCATACCCTTATTGCCAGCGGGCACATACTGCGGCAGGAACCACTATCCTGTGAAGTTCAACTTCAGAGAGGGCACTTGTGTTAAAAACTTGAGTGAAATCAATTCCTTGTGGGCAGATTTTCT
This sequence comes from Hypanus sabinus, assembly GCF_030144855.1. Taxonomy (NCBI): domain Eukaryota; kingdom Metazoa; phylum Chordata; class Chondrichthyes; order Myliobatiformes; family Dasyatidae; genus Hypanus; species Hypanus sabinus. The sequence goes on along the minus strand of NC_082708.1, from coordinate 143,374,196 downwards.
AGAGTTGTTGGGGAGAATTTAAACTAACTGGCAGGGGGATGGGATTAGCTAAAGGTTGAAGCAGTTGATATAAAGTTAGATGCAACGTGTAGAGAGATTGTAATGAAGGATAGTCAGTGGATAGGGCTTAATTGCAGTCAGTTGGATGGGTTCAATGTGTCTAAATGTTAATTGAGAAGTACCAGGAACAAGATTGATGAACTTAAACCATGGATCAGTGCAAGGAACTGCAATGTTGTGGCCATTACAAAGACTTGCCTCTCTCAGGAATGGCTGGTGGATGTTCAGGGTTTAGATGTTTTAAAAGGGACAGGAAGAGAGGTAAAAGAAGTGGTGGAGTGGCATTGCTAATCAGGGATAGTATCACAGCTATAGAAAGGGAGGGCATCGTGAGGAATCATCTCCTGAGTCAGTGTGTGTATAAGTCAGAAGAAGAAAGGGAGCAATCACTCTATTGGGCAGATTCTACAGACACCACCCTGCCCAATAGCAGCAGAGGTATCGAGAAATAGATTGGGAGGCAGATTTTGGAAAGTTGCAAAAATAACAGGGTTGTTGTCATGGGTGATCTCAACTTCTCTAATATTAATTGGCACCTCCTTAGAGCAAAAGGTCTAGAAGGAGCAGAATTTGTTAATTGTGTCCAGAAAAGATTGTGAAACAGTATGTGGACAGGCCGACTAGAGGAGGGGCCACACTATATCTAGTATTGGGCAACAAACCAGGTCAGGTGGCAGAACTCTCTGCTGGTGAGCATTTCGGGGACAGTGACCACAACTTTTAGACCTTTACCATAGCCTTGGAGAGGAAGAGGACCAGACATAATGGGAAAACATTTAATTGGGGGAACTTGCTATTAGGCAGGAACTTGTAAGTGTAAATTGGGAACATATATATTCAGGGAAATACACAACAAGAATATGGTTGTTGTTTAGGAGCACTTGTATGGGCTTCCGATCGGTATGTTCTATTGTGACAGGGTGGAGGAACCATGGTTGACAAGAGAAGTGGAACCTCTGGTTAAGAGAAGGAATGAAACATATTAAGGTTTAGGAAGAAAGAAGATAACTTGAGAGTTATAAGGTAACCAGGAAGGAGTTTAAGAAGGGACTTAGGAGAGCTAGATGGAGACATAAGAAGGTCTTGGTGAATAAAATCAAGGAAAACACCAAGTCATTCTACACGTACACGAAGTAAAGTAGGATGAATACTGTGAGGGTAGGACCAATTAGGGATAGAAGAGGAAGCATCTGTCTGGAGTCAGAGGAGGTATGAGGAGGTCCTCAATGAATACTTTGCTTCAGTATGCACCAGTGAGAGGGGCCTCAATGAATGTGATAATAGCGTAGAACAGCTTAATGTGCTGGAACGTCTTAATGTTAAGAAACAGGATATAAGACAATTTTCAAAAATATTTGAATAGATAAGACCCAGGGCCAGGCAGGATATACCCCAGGGTGCTATGGGAAATGAGGGAAGAGATTGTTGTACCTTTGAGATGATCTTTACATCCTCACTGGCCACAGGAGCAGTATCAGAAAATTGCAGGGTGGAAAATATTATTCCTTTGTTCAAGAAAGGTAATAGGGATCATTCTTAGAATTATAGACCAGTGACGTCTTACATCAGAGGTAGGCAAATTATTGGAAAATGGTCTTAAAGACAGGATTTGCAAGCATTTGGAGAAGCATAGTCTGATTAGGGATAGTTAGCATGGCTTTGTGAGGGGACATGTCATGCCTCATAAGCCTGATTGAATTCTTTGAGGAACTGACAGACCAAATAATGAAGATAGAGCAGTAGATGTGGTGTAGATGGATTTTAGTAAGGCGTTCGATGAGGTAGGCTTATTCAGAAAGTCAGGAGGTATGGGATTCAGTGACAGTTGGCGGCATGGATTCAGAAATGGCTTGTCCACTGAAGACAGTTTGTGAATGTGGTTGTTGTCCAACATATCAGACAATGACAAGAAACCCCTGTTGGAGAGTTTTTAAAGTGGAAAAGCCATTCCACTCCTTCAATCTCAGAGGTCCGGATCCAGTAATACGTTCAAGCGTCATAAAATGTGGTCTTCCTTGGTCGCAGTGGATGAGCAGGATGTCTTCTGTGCCTTTGTGCTCTTCACTCTCCATGAAGCATTACATTACCAGCTTCTTAAGAGTTGGATCTCACTGTAAGTTTCACCGTCCAGTCCAACAGAGTTGATTTCACATACTAGGACAGGCACGTCATTATCTCACTGGCTACCCTCACCTGGTTTAGCCCGACTGTTGAGCGGTGTCCTGGGGAGTCACGTGCAAACAGCTACTTGGAGCCACAGGTGACAGCTGAATGTCCATTGGGGAGAAAAAGATGAGTGAGCTGCCCCAGAATGGACATGACAAGCCCCTTCACCCCGTGCACCCCATGTGGTGATAGGAGACGATGCATATTTTGGATAGAAGTCAGTGACCAGCGATTTTCTGCAGAAAGATCTTTGTGATTTTTTTAATATAAAAAATGACTTGGATTAGGTAGCGGAAGAGCATTGTTGTGTTCGATATTGAGGGAGTGGCAGAGCACACCAAAATGCTAGCCTTTCAGGATATTCAGCTGAACTTTATTACTAACACTGTTTGTACAGTAAGTGAACTCCTCCCATGCAGGGTGGCAAAATGAGTGACATAGGAATAGCACCACTAACGACCATGACCTCTCCCTTTCTTGAAGAACAAGACAAACTAGGCATGTACTTCATGTATACAGAGCTACATTGAAATTATAGTCACTAAAATTAGACTATAAGACATAGGAGCAGAATTAGGCCATTCTGACCATCGAGTCCGCTCTGCCATTTCATCATGGCTGATCCCGGATTCCATTCAACCTTGCGTACCTGTCTTCTCATTATATCCTTTGATGCCCCAACCATTCAGGAATCTATCAACTTCCACTTTGAATGTATCCAAAGACTTGGCCTCCACCGCAGTCTGTGGCAGAGCACTCCACAGGTTCATCACTCTTTGGCTAAAAAAAAATTCATCTATACTTCTAGTCCTGATGAAGAGTCTCAGCCCGAAACATCGACTGTACTTCTCCCTATAGATTCTGCCTGGCCTGCAGTGTTCCACCAGCATTTTGTGTCCGTTGCTCATCTATACTTCCGTTCTGAAAGATCCCCCCTCAATTTTGAGGTTGTGCCTCTAGTTCTGGATACCCCCATCAGAGTGAACATCTTCTCCACATCCACCTTACCTAGTCCTTTCAACATACTATAGGTTTCAATGAGAACCCCATGCCTTCTTCTAAATTCCGGTGAGTACATACGCAAAGCTGCCAAGTGCTCCTCACATTCCCAGAATCAAGCTCATGAACCTCCTCTGGACTCCCTCCAATGACAATACATCATTTCTGAGATAAGGGGCCCAAAACTGTCAACAATACTCCAAGTGTGGTCTGACTAGTGTCTTACTAAAGCTTCAGCATTATCTCCTTGTTTTTCTATTCTATTCCCTTTGAAATAAATGCCAACATTGCATTTCCCTTCTTTACCACAGACTCAGCCTGTAAATTAACCTTGTGGGAGTCCTGCACAAGAACTCCCAAGTCCCTCTGCACCTTCAATGTTTGAATTTTCTCCCCATTTAGATAAAAATCTGCACTATTGTTCCTTTTACCAAAATGTATATTTTCCCACACTGTGTTCCGTCTGCCTCTTTTTTGCCCATTCTTCCAATTTGTCTAACTCCTGGTGCAATCGCATTGCTTCCTCAGCACTAGCTACCCCTACCCCTCCCCCCATCTTTCCATCATCAGCAAACTTTGTCACAAAACCATCAATTCCACGATCTAAATGACTGACAAACAATGTGAAAAGTAGTGGTCTCAATACTGACCTCTGAGGTACACCACTAGTCACTGGCAGCCAACCAGAAAAGGCCCCTTTTATTCCCAATCCTTGCCTGCTGCCTGTCAGCCATTCCTATATCCATTCCAATATATTTCCTGTAACATCAAAGGATTTTATCTTGTTAAGCAGCTTCATGTGAGTCACTTTATCAAGTGGCTTCTGAAAATCTAAGTAAATAACATCCTTTCCTTTCCTTTGTCCTTCCTGCATGTTACTTCCTCGAATAATTCTAAGAGATTTGTCAGGCAAGATTTCCTTTTTTAGAATCCATGCTGCTTTTAACTTATTTTATCATTAGTGTCCAAGTACCCTGAAACCTCATCCTTAATAATGGACTTTTCCAACAGTTTCCCAATCACTGAGGTTAGGCTAACTGGCCTATAATTTCCTCTCTTTTGTCTTCTTCTTTTCTTAAAGAGTTAGTGACATTTGCAATTTTCCACTCTTCCAGGACCATGCCGGAATGAAGTGATTCTTGAAAGATCATGACCAATGCATCTCTTATCTCTTCAGCAACCATTTTCAGGACTCTGGGATTTAGTCTTTCCCGTCCATGTGATTGCAATGGCACTCACTCCTGCTCCCTGACACTCACAGACCTTTGTCACACTGCTAGTGTCTTCCACAATGAAGGCAGATCCCGAGTACCCAATAACTTCATCTGCCATTGTTTTGTCCCCCATTACTACCTCACCAGCACCATTTTCCAGTGGTCCAATATCAACTCTCACCTCTTTTTTACTCTTTACATAAATGAAAAACCTTTTAGTATCCTACTTTATATTATCGGCTGGTTTACCCTCATATTTCTTCTTTTTCCTTCTTTTAGTTTTTTTAGTTGCCTTTTGTTGGATTCTAAAAGCTTCCTGATCACCACCTTCCCACTCACTTTTGCTACCTTATATGCCCTTTCCGTGGCTTTTATGTAGTCCCTTGTCAGCCATGGTTGCCTAGCCCTGTCGTTTGAGTACTTCTCTGTTGAACATATATATTCTGTGCCTTGTAAACTATTTCCATCAACTTCAGCCCCCTCTGTCTGCCAACTTCCCTGCCAATATTCCCCTCCAAACCACCTGGGCAAGCTCCTCCTCATGCTTCTGCAATTCCCTTTATTCTATTGTGATACTGATACACGTGAGTAGGCTTCTCCCTTTCAGATTGCGTTATGAATTCAATCATATTATGATCACTGCCTCCTAAGGATTCCTTTACATTAAGCTGACTAATAAGATCTGAGTTATTACACACACCCAATCTAAGGTAGCCTTTCCCAAAGGAGGCTCAAGCACAAGCTGCTCTAAAAAGCCTTCTGATAGGCATTCAACAAATTCCCTCTCTTGCTATCTGACAACAACCTGATTTTCCCAATTCCTTTGCATATTGAAATCCCCCATTACAATTGTGACATTACACTTTTTATATGCCCTTTCCAGCTCCTTTGCAATCTCAACTGTACATCTTGGCTGCTATTTGGAGGCCTATATATCTTTCCCATCATTGTTATTTCATCCTTGCAGTTTCTTACCTCCACCCACAAAAATTCAACATTCTCTGATCTGATGTTATCTCTTTCTAAAGATGTAATTCCATCTTTTACCAACAGAGCCACACCACCACCTATGCTTTTCTGCCTGTCCTTTTGATACAAATTATATCTTTTGATTTTAAACTCCCAACTATGAGCTTCTTTCAGCAATGACTCAGTGATGCCCACAAAGTCATATCAACTGATCTCTAATTGTGTCATGAGTTTGTCCATCTTATTCCAAATGCTGCGTGTATTTAAATACAGCTCCTTTAGTTCTACATTCTTCGCCCTTATGAATTTTGGTAAAACTTAACTCTTTGCTCTTTCTGTAGTTGTACCCAGTCATTGGCTCCTTCCTTACATTCATATTACACCAATCATCTACTTGTAAACCTGCTGGCTCCTCCTCGGCTCTATCATTCTGGTCCCAAGCCCCTGTCATATTAGTTTAAACCACTCACAACAGCTCTAGCTAACCTGCCTGCAAGGAGAATTGAGCAATTCAGTTTATTTTACTCATAGCACGTAACTTATGCTCCTTACCTAAACATAAAAAAAATTGGGAACATTATAACAGTCTTTCTCTTTCTTTGTTTTCCTCTTTTTTTACCCAATACCTTTTTTTTCAGGAACAATCTCGTTCTGTGAATTTTTTTTGACATTAAAACACTAAATCTAATGCAGGTCAGGGTAGACTACCTGAACACTTAGGCAAAGTGAGAGCATTATTCTGCCTCTTTAGTCACTTGCCCTAAGCTATTAGGCTGTGGAATTTACCTATGATGGGACAGATAAACAACCTGATCTGGTGCTATATGTTCCTGGAGGTGTTGGAGCGCATGAAAATTCTTGAATTGGTGCATCCACCTCAGGCAAGTGGTCCTCAGCAGGCCACCCTATTTCTTTCTCTAACTTTTGTGGACTTTGAAGGCTTTGGAGCACATGCCTGTTCCGCCTGATTTCACCTTGCGACGTTCTGATCACAAATAATTGTAGTGCATGCTGCTGGACTATTGTTCCTTTGGTCAATTGGTCTGAAACCCTAACAGCTTTACCATTCCTAAGTGGCAACAAAGACTTTGCTCTGTGTCTTTGATCATGCAAGCTCTTGTTTTTCTCACGCTGTGTTGTCTCAAAATTTCTAACTTGTCTAAGTCAGTTAAGTGATGTTCTCAATCTCTGGCCCATTTATAGCTCTGATGGACTGTAGCCATTCACAAGAGGCATGGAACAATAAGCTAGCAGGGCCTTGTAGGGATCTTTTGCCTTCCATGGGAGACACTTAGCACTGCTCTTTCTGCTTTTTCATTTGCCTGTGGGTACTGCGAGCTGTCTTGTGTTTGAATTTATAGTTCCTAGCAAAGGCTTTGAATTCTGAGTAACTGAATTGTGGACCATTGTCTGACACAAGTGTCTCTGGTATTTCATGGTGAGTGAATATAGCTTCCAGGTACTTTATAGATGCTGTTGACAAGTAGAGGACAGCTTGGACACTTCAGCATTCCATAAGTAGTAATCCACACTGAGAAGATATTTGTCTTTTCTCAGCTGGAAAATGTCTGTGTCTGCAATTTGCCATCAACAGTCTGGGAATTCTGTGAGACAGAGAGGTTCAGCATGATTTTTGTGAACTTTTCTGCATGCCTCACATTGCTTTACATAATCTCCCAGATGTGTGCTCAGCTGGTCACCTTGCTCTTAAGTGACATTTTTTCATGCCTTGGTGAATTCAATTAATGGTATTGGTGTGTTTAGAAGCAGGCATGACGAGTCTGGAGCCCTTTAGCAGCAAGCTATCAAGAATGATGTCTGTCTCTCTGTCAAGCCAATAAGGCCTGAGTTCCTGAGCTCCTTTTGGAACAGCTGGCCACACATGCTCAGATTTGCTGCAGATCTGGTTGTTTTTTTAATTCAGCACAAGTTTCATTCAGTTTACTCTGTTGCAGGAAAGCTTTCATATATCTGAGCTAAGTAGATGTTGATGTCTTCCATAAGGACGGAGTCAGCTTCCATCCACTCACTTTTGCATGGTCTCCTCGACAGAGTGACTGGTGTTGTGAAAGATTTGCTGGGGACATGTTCAATGTCATAACAGTATGACAAAAGCTTCATTCTGAACCTTTGCAGACGTGGAGGTAAGCCATCCAAGTGTTAGAGCCAAAGAGGCTGGCAGGTGGCAAGGAGTCCTGATGAAGGTTCTTGGCCTGACATGTTGACTGTACTCTTTTTCATAGATGCTGCCTGGCCTGCTGATTTCCTCCAGTATTTTGTGTGTGTTGCCAACATCTCCTTTTTGATTTGGGTGTAATGCCGTCAGTGGGAGTCAGTGTTCCTGATGCATATGCGACTGGTTTCCATACACCTCTGCAAATTTGCATGATCACTCTTCCTAGGCCAAAGGAAGAGGTGTCTGCTGATACCTTGGTTGCTTTGTTTGGTTCAAAGAACAGCAATGTTGGCAAAGAGATAAGCTCCGCCTTAAATGATGAGAATGACTCCTCCTGTGGTCTGTGCCAGGTCCAAACACTTCTCTGAGGGAGGAGGCCACGCAGTGGCTTTCTTTTCTTTGCCAAGTCTGGAATGCACTTACCATGCTAAGGAAATTGCAGATCTCTGATACATTCATAGGTAGTTTCATGTTTCAAGCTCTTGCTAGTTTCTCTGAATCTGGTTGCTCTCCCTCTGCAGACAGTTGGTGGCCTAAGAAATTCGCCTCCACCTTTGCCAATTTTCATTTCTTTTTGTTCAGGCTGATTCCAGCCTGTTTCAGTTCTCCACTCTTCCACTCTTTTGTCATGTTTCTCAATTGAGTCTCCAAAAATGAGTATATCATCCTTGTGGCAGACTACTGCTTTCAGTCACTCCAAAATTTGTTTCATCCTCATCTGAAAGAGTTCAAGGACTGATGATATGACAAAAGGGAATCTCTTGTAGGAATAGTGTCCAGATGGTGTGCTAAAGATTGTGAGTTTCTGTGACTCAGGAGCTAAACGGATCGGCTGGAACCCTGAGTTTGCAGCTAGTTTGGTGAAGAACTTTGCTCCACCCAGCATACCCAATGTGTACTCAACATCGAGCAGAATAAAATTTTCCTCACTGCATTATTCAAGTTTTGTACATCAACACAGATCCTCTCTGTGCCATCTGGAATAGTAACAATAACAATACCTGCACACCAGTCAGTAGGTCCATTCATTTTAATTATGATGGGGGGGGGGGGGAGAGAGAGAGATCATGCTAACAATAAAAGTAAGCAAACAGCATTTAGAACAAAAGTGAGTTCTCTGTCACAAAACCTGGAGCAGCCAGAGCAGGCCCACAGTCTCAGCCCCAGTTTGGTACAGAGCAGAGTAAACTTCACAGAGTTTGGAGCAGCAGGGGCAGTTTCACAGCCTGATTATGATAAGCCCCTGAATATTTTTCATATATGTATGTTTTTCGGTAAATTCTTCTTTGTTGGGGATCACACTTGGGATTGTCGTTCCAATACATTAACAATCCATCACTTTTGACACCATGTTGTTTTCATTATTGAGAGTGCAAAGTGCCACGTTATTGAAAACTTTGGTTGCACAGTATATGAACTCCTGCCATGTGGGAGTGGCTAACTGAGTGGCATAGGAATAACCTATTAACTACCAACCGCAGGTGGGTTAATAAGTTTGCAGAGGGCAATAAGTTTGATGGTGTTGTGGATATTGTGGGAAGATGTACTAGATTACGATGAGACATTGATATGATGTGAAGCTGGGCTGAGAAGTGGCAAATGTAGTTCAATTTGGGGAAGTGTGAAGTGGTACATCATGGAAAGTTGTACTTAAAGGCGAAGTATAAGGTTATTGACAGGATTCTTAGCAGTGAAGGGGAACAGAGGGACCTTGGGTGTGTTGGCCTTCATCAATTTGGGGGATTGAGTTCAAGAGCCAAGAAGTAATGCTGCAGATCTATAAAACTCTGATTAGACCAAGTTGGAGTATTGAGTTCATTATTGCCTCATTATAGGGAGGATGTGGAAGCGTTAGTGGGAGTGCATAAGAGATCTTCCAGGATGCTGCTTAAAATAGAAAGCGTGTGTATGGGGAAAGATTGAGTAGCTAGGGCTTTTCTCTTTGGAATGAAAGAGAATTAACTTGATGAAGTTGTATAAGATGATAAGAGACATACCATAGATATAGAAGATAGCCAGCGCCTTTTTCCCAGGGTAGAAATGGCTACTGTGGTGTTAAAGATAAGTTTTTTAAACAGAGAGTGACGTGTGTATAGAACACACTACTAGGGGTCGTGATAGAGGCTGATACATTAGGGACATTTCAGTAACTCTTGGATGGGCACACGGATGAAAGAAAAATGGAGGGTAATTAGATTGGTCTTGGAAGGTTGGCACAACATCATAGGCTGAAGGATGTGTACTGTGCTGTACTTCTCTATGCTATATGTTTTTGCACTATATCTTAATTTAACAATATACATATACCTACTCACTGTAAATCAGTTTTTTTCTATATTTACAATATATTGTATTGTACTGCAGCTGTGAAGATAACACATTTCAAGACATATGCTGGTGTTATTAAAACTGATTCTGATTTGGATTCTAATTATTTCTCCTTTCATCCATCTGCATCATTATTCCATTTACCCATATGTCAATCTACAGTATCTATTCTCCCGTAAACATAGCATATTCATTTCTTATAAGGATGTCATATTTCAGATGTGTTACTTAATATGCTATGAGCATTATTTTCCTGTGCCAAGGAAAATCATGGGCTGAGAGTCCTACTGTATTTATTGAGTTTGAAGAAGAAGCTGAAATGAGATCTCATCTCAAAAGTAACAGTACAGACTGGCTTGACTGTTCAGTTTTTTTTAATGTTTATTGATAACAGAAGCAATTTACTTAGTATAATTTATCTTTCTCTTTTTGTGATACATTTCAGATTCTTCTCACGACCTTTTGAAGTATGTTCATGGAAATGTATTATTTCATTGAGGGATAAAATGGTGAATACAGTTTGAAGTGTCAAACTGTTTGCTTGTTCATACTACATTCAACTCTGGGTGTGTATATTTGCAATGTCCTTGAAATCTAAAGGTCATTGATAACATGCAATTTTTAAATTACAGCATAAAATTCCCTGCCTTTGCTGGGGTTGATTGAATTTTGTTTGATCATTACCAAAATATTAACTTTTCCACTTCAGCAAATGTCATGAAGTTATGCTGTGCATTTTAGTGTATGAATGATTAACATGATTTCTATTGATTTATAATATGTTTGATATAATTTTATATTGAGTGACAGATTTTTAGTACTACTGCCTTACAGATCCAGCATCTCACTCCTGGACTCCAGTGCTGTCTGTGCGGAGTCTGCACACTCTCTGGTCCGCTTGCTCCAGGTGCTCCAGTTCTGTCCATCCCAATGCAATGGTGGTAGGTTAATTGGTCACTTTGAATCGCATTTTAGTGTAGGTTAATGGAAAAGAATGTCAAGGTGAGTTAATGGGAATATGTGACAAGAGAATAAGTTGCAGGTATGTTTATAATGTTGGGAGACAAGAGACTCAATGGAAAAGCTTTAAAATGCTTGAGTCCAGGGATAGCAAAAACATAAATGACAATTTTGGAGAAAGATGAATTGAGATGGATTAAAAGTAATGGTAGTGGAGTGGATGTTAAATACAGCACTAAGCTTGCAATGGTTTGTTTCATTCTCAGTGAGTTACTATGAAAGGGAAAGGATATACAGCTATTTTTTTTATTATAATAGTGCCAGAAACATTACGCTGTTGCACGTAAACATGTACCTCGCACTGTACGTCAACCTGTCAATCTTCAGGCCGTGCCACTCAGGCACTTGTGCTAATATTATTTTGTGACTATATGTGCTGGATCATAACTGTGTGAGACAAAATGAACTCTGTTTTGCACATTGGCACCAGAGAAAAGATGTTTTGTTTAGCTATATACATGTGTATGATTGAGTGACAATAAACGAGAACTAGAACTTGACTTAAATAAAGTTTTGCTAAAGGTCAAAGACAACTACTCTCCCCAACATTACTGGAAGGACATTGGGCTGTAAACAAAGAGAGTGACGAGTCAGAAACAATCAGCGATTCAAAAGCAAAGTGGTGGTTTGATGCAGGTGGGTTTAGTCAGCTGGAAAATGAGTGCCTTTCTGAATCCTGAGGGGTCCCAAGTGCATGAGAAATTGGATAGATTCTGAAGTATTATTGTAGGAGCTGGAAGGAAAACAGTTATCAGTTTGTCTCTGGTTTTGAGTGGATAGTTTAAAATCAAAGATTCACTGATGTTTAAGGATTTTAAATGTTAAGTATATCAGATTTTGCTCATTTGTGTACCAGGGCGGGGGGGGGGGGGTGGGTGGGAAGATATATTAACAATGGTGTATTAACAATCAGCATAATTACATTTTACAATCATAGATCTATCTAAATCATTAACAATCTGGTTGTTGCGCAGAGTTAATTCCAAAACTTGATGATTGTGTAGAAGTAGCTCTTCTGTACCTCCTGCCTAAGTGTAGCAGTGAGAAGATGGCATGGCCCAGACATTGGGAATCTTCAATAATCCACGTTACCTTCTTGAGACAGTACTTTACGTAGACACTTCCAGTGGTAGGTAGGGCTGTGCCCATGATGGACTTTGCAGATGACACAAAGATTGGTGGTGGTGTGATTAGTGTAGTAGATTGTCGAAGATTGCAGAGATACATTGATAGGATGCAGGAGTGGGTTGAGAAGTGGCAGATGGAGTTCAACCCAGAGAAATGTGAGCTGGTACACTGGAAGGATAAACTCTAAGGCAGAGTATAAAGTAAATGGCAGGATACTCGATAATGTGGAGGAGCAGAGGGATTTGGGGGGACATGTCCACAGATCCTTGTAATTCACTTCACAGCTAGATAGGTTAGTTAAGAAAGCTTATGGGGTGTTAGCTTTCATAAGTCGAGGGACAGAGTTTAAGAGTCGCGAGGTAATGATGCAGCTCTATAAAACTCTGGTTAGGCCACATTTGGAGTACTGTGTCCAGTTCTGGTCGCCTCACTATAGGAAGGATGTGGAAGCATTGGGAAAGGTATGGAGGAGATTTACCAGGATGCTGCCTGGTTTAGAGAGTATGGATTATGAACAGAGATTAAAGGAGCTAGGGCTTTACTCTTTGGAGAGAAGGAGAATGAGAGGAGACATGATAGAGGTGTACAAGATATTAAGAGGAATAGTTAGAGTGGACAGCCAACACCTCTTCCCCAGGGCACCACTGCTGAATACAGAAGGACATGTCTTTAAGGTAAGGGGTGGGAAGTTCAAGGGGGATATTAGAGGAAGATTTTTTACTCAGAGAGAGGCTGGTGTGTGGAATGCACTGCCTGGGTCAGTGGTGGAGGCAGATACACTAGTGAAATTTAAGAGACTACTAGACAGGTATATGGAGGAATTTAAGGTGGGGAGTTATATGGGAGGCAGGGTTTAAGGGTCGGCACAACATTGTGGGCCGAAGGGCCTGTAATGTGCTGTACTATTCTATGTTCTATGTTGTGTCCTTAGCTTTCTGCAGCCTCTTGCATTCCTGTGCATTGAAATTACCCTATCAGATCATAATGCAACTGATCAGGACACTTTCAACATAGCATTTGTAGAAGTTTGTTAGAGTATGTACAGGCATATCAAATCTCCTTAAGCTTCTAAGAAAGTAGCTGCAGTGGTGTACTTCCTTCAAGATCACATCTATATGCTGGGTCCATGACAGGTCATCTGAGATATTAATGGCCAGGAATATAATTATACTTACTTGCCCCACCTCTGATCCACCAAGGAGAAATGGCACATGCCATCCAACTTCTCCTTTTGAGAGAAGTTCTTGGTCTTCTTGATGCTGAGCATGAAGTTGTTATTGTGGCACCACTCATCCTGGAGTTCTATCGCACTTCTGAATGCTGATTTATGGCTTTCTTCCTTTTGAGGAAATTGATCATCAATGTACGTGTTTCTGAGGATGACTGGTTTCAAGACGTTGTCATATCATTGGTATGATAACTTAGAGGACGTGGAAGATAGAGACAGAAGCAACTAATGGGAGTGGAATCCAGCCATGGTACAGGACTAAACTGAAAGTAGTGTTGTTCTTATTTCACCACAAGAAACAATTCCAAAGTGACTCTGCTAAACATATAATATATATATATATATATGTGTTTTATCTTGATTCAAAAAGTCGGTTCTATCAAACTGGAATACAATTTTCACCCTTTCAGATCTCTTTGCTGTAAATCGCAATAACTGTTGAATAATGGTTGAATGAACTGTAATGATATTTTATATATGCTACTAAAATTAAATGAGGGTACTGTAGAATTAAAAATATTTCAATATTTAACTATTTTGACCTCCTAATTATTTGTCTTTAGATGATTATTAGAGGAACAAGGCATGAAAGAACTAACTGTGATGTTGGTGTTATAGTCTTGAGGAAATGCTTCAAGGTGTTCTGTTGGTCATAGGCAGGTAACTGGCTGGGTGAATGGGGAAGATTTTCAGATCTTGCTTGTTAGCTGTCTAATCTGCTGCAAAAGATCATTAATACAATTTTGTATAAAATTCTGGGAGTTCCCCTTCATTCAGGTGGCTGCTTCTACAACCTTAAATATAGAGTCATCATGAAATCGCTGTAGTGTGATACTGAAGTGGATATTGGCCAAATTAGCTCAATTTTAACTGTGGTGCTCACTAGGGAAGCGATCTTGGTTTAGGTGGATGTGCTTGTTGGGGGTTTCTGTTAAAATTAACAGTTTTGAGTCTTACGACAAGTATCTATAACTGATGAAACATTATGATAAGTACATAATAGTTTGAACTTAATGTTGTTTTTAATCTCAAAGTCCATAAAATCATGTAGAAAATATATTTTGTAACTTCCTGGGACAAATAGCTCCCAGAACATATTTCAAAGTTGAGTCTCAGTGTTTCCAAAACAAATCAAATATAGTTAACAATGTGCAGCCAAATTCAGTTGTGGTTATTATCTCAGTGCACATAATTGCACAATATTAGTCTTTTTGAATTCTGTTGCATGAATTTGGTTGTTTCATTTAGATGCCAAATGGAAATAATAAGCAATTCTGAAGTTAAAGAAAACAGTAAGACCATGTCTGAAGTTAAATTGTTTATTAGTTTATATGCAAAATTCATAATGCACTGGAATCTTGTTTAGCACTGCTCTGCAAGCCACCTTTGTGCTGGGAACTTGGTGCAAATTCAGTAATGAATCAACAAGGGGAATGGTTGTGAAATTAGGGGCTAGTGACTGATAACTGAGGCGCATAGAAATTTCTTCTTTCAAAGTGTAGAAAGTCTCTGGAATACCCTGTTCCTGAATTGTTGGAGATCAGGTCACAAGATATACAGTGTATCCTGCATTACTCAGGGGTTGTGTTCCTAGAAAACTGTCTATGTTGTGAGTTTCGGCAACGTGAGTCATTATTTTCATGTGAAGTTCTATGTTATAAATAGAGATGCATTCCTACTGGAAGTTTATTTGCCAATAGAGATGCAGAGTGTGTGGCAGGAAGTACTGATTCTACTGTAGTGTCTGCTGTGATCATATAGAACCGTGGAGCAGGCTTGAGGGGCCTGGCGCTGGCTCTTGTGTTCCTTAACCAAACATGGCACAGTGTAAGGTGTCGTACTGGCCTGGGAAAAGGAAAGAAATGTCGGGCCTAGGTTGCAGCCTGCCGGGCAGTAGTTGTGACAGACCGCACAGATCCTACAACTTCTCACCTGTATGTAATGGCTTTATCTCCATCTTAATTCACCTGAGAAAGCCTGAGCTGGGGAGAGATGTGCAGCCAAGTAAAGACTCATCGTGCTGGCCAGGCTGCATCTCTGTAGTTCAGTTCTCAGCTCTTAATGGTCAAGTCGCTTGCCCTAGCCTGCCCAGTGCCAACCTCTACATGCTGAGAATTACTGATACATGGCTGGATTCTTGGCAAGGCAGTGTGTTGTAGTGAGGAGGGCAGGGGACTGAATCAGTTTACCGTGTTTTCCTTTCCACAGATGCTTCCTCACCTCAGCAATTCAAAGATTCAAAGTACATTGATCGTCAAAGAACGTACAAATTATACAACCTTGAGAGTTGTTTGCTTACAGGTAGCCACATGGCAAGATACCCAAAAAAAAAACCCAATTAAGGAAATATAAATAAACAAAAGACCAACACTTGAAAGAAAAGTAACACAAATCATGCAAACAATTGAAGCGAACAATAACATTCTGAACTAAATTAAGTCCTGAGATCTGAACCCCGGAGTAGGCCCAAAGCCTCAATGGTTCATCATATTAGCAGGCATAGAGCACAGCTGCTGAGGCAGTCATTACAATACATTAATAAATAATTACTATACTTTCTTTTTGTATATTAGCTTACCTGCATCTGTAGATTTGGTTTTCCCATATTATGAAGCCTTTCTATATTTCTTTGAAACATTGTGCCCTTCAAGTAATTGTTGGTTAATAGAACAATTCAACTAATCCTCATTAACTTTCGCTGTGGTTATTCCCTCTACTTTCCCATCAATTCCCACAGATTTTACCTTTCACCAATGCACTATGGGCAATTTACAGTGGCCAATTAACCAACTAAACCAGACATTGTTGGAAGATGGGAGGAAAGTGAACTAGAGGAAGCCCACCCAGTATTTGGGAGAACATGCAAATTCCACACAAGTAGCATCAGAGGTCAGGATTGAACCTGGGCCAATGAAACTTTGAAGCAGTGACTGTACTAGCTCTCCTTGTCTGGTCAAATCCATTTTGTACAATTATTCTGTAATTTATATTTTAAATAATTGTTATAATCTTATTATTTCAAGTGAATACCATCTATTCACATTCATGTTTCTGCATAAAAGCTCTGAACGCATGTCAGACTATCTGAAGAACCTCTTCATGCAAATTGCAACAATCATACTTGATTAATTTGGCAGTTTCCAAAGAAACAGGAATGAGTTGCAGCTACACTGCTTAAAATTCAATGTTATTTTAAGCATACTAATTATTAAAAGTTGTGAAATAATACTATACTGTATTAAAATACTTATTTGTTGCGAGGGAGCTTAAGTGCAGAAAAATCGACTGATAGGTTACACAAGCCGACCCATTCACTATCCATTAAAGAAGCGGAGGAGCCAAAGACGACTATCCAACTTCATTCCATAATACAAAATAAAAATTCCTAAAAGGAAGCAGGGCCATAGGCCTAAACGGAGCAGCAAAGCTAGAGGGAGTCATCAATAACCCATTGAAATGCCGTACAAAAGGGAAGGCTAGTTTGTTTTGTCCTTTTATACCTGCATTCTTTCATCTGGGAAACTGGTAAGAGTAGTGAATCTGGGTCAGCATGAGGTGCAGTGAGTTAATGAATGAAAAGGTTTCAAGCAAATGGGGAACCAGTATTTATTGTACCTGGACGGCTGATAATCACTGACTTCAAGAAACACTGAATAAACAGCTATACATTAAAAAACTAATTTCTTTCACAACATCTACATCTCTATAGTTCTATGCTACACCAACTAGACCAAGAGGATTTGGGGACAGGATAAAATTCTGGAGGTCAGATTTAGTGTAAGATCCAGATAAATTACTGCACGTGGCTTTTTCCAGTCCTTTTGGTTGCAGGACTGGGGACTGTATTTATACAGTCCAAGGTTCAAAATAAATTAGTGGTTTCACACTCTCTTATATGTACTATAATTCATGCTGTTTGTGGCCCAGTTCACTGACTGCTTATTGACATATTTAGTTGTCCCCCTCTAAGGGTGGGGATGGCCTGGAATCTTGGTATGTAATGTAATCATCTTGCTCAGATGCTGAAGTTACATAAAAGAACCCCTTCCCCAATAATTAATTGACTGAGATTATCATATATTATATAAACAAAGTCTTAACCAACATGAAGATAATAAAATAATGTATTTCAGCCAAATTATTTATGGTAATTATTTAAAATACATAGTGTAAAGGCAGCACTAGTGAATGTGTTAAACCAGTTGGTGCCATTATTGCCAAATGGACAAAGTTTAATGTGAAACCTTAGGGAATTAAGAAAGGTAACACTCCTCTCTCAGAGATTACCCTTAGCATTATTTTGACAAGACATAGTTCAGCACCCATCTAGATCTATAGAAAAGAGATTTCTGGATAATTCCAAACTGCAGAACAACTCAACATTCTGTTTTCTTATTGTGTTTCTGACCAATCTCTGTATAATTATAAAAATGAAGAATGCATAAATCATTAAATATTTAACATTTATCTCTAGTAACTGGTACTGCATCAAGACTTTGATTTTCAGGACTATGAGAAGTCCTGTGAAGAAGCAACTTGACGAGATAATGTTGGGGAATAGTCTCCAATGAAAGCACAGAACCGATACTCCAGAGGATTCACGCGTTCCAGTTTCAACTCCACCAATGATTTCCTCATATTCTGATCCTAAAATTAATAAAGCAAAAATTAATATGCAGAACTCTAAATGATTGGGAAGATTTAAAACCTTAATCTCTTTATTCCCAAAAGTAAACAAGTTTATTGCACATTAACTTTGGATGAAGCATAGCATAAGTCACATCAACTATGAGCTACAAAAATCTTGTAAGTGGGTATTCTCCAAACGTCATTATTGTTGATAATTTCCCCACATTAGCAACTTAGGCACAGGCACCGATGCATCAACCAAATAAAGTTATTTAAGTTTCAAAGTCGCTGAATGGCTCAATAATTGAATCTTCACTTTTCCAACTGACAACAATTAAGCACTGTCAGCGACGGTGAAGCAATGCAAGCTTGTTGATTACAAACAAGAGAAAATCTTAAAATGCTGGAAATCCATTTCTGACACCACCCTCCCCTTCCTCGATCTCTCTGTCTCTATCTTTGGAGACAGCTTATTTATTGATGTTTATTATAAACCCATGGACTCTCACAGCTACCTGGACTATACCTCTTCCCATCCTGTTACTAGTAAAAACACCACCCCTTTCTGTCAATTCTGCCACATCTGCTCTCAGGATGAGGCTTTTTATTCAGAATGAAGATGTTTCCTTTTTCAAAGAAAGCGGCTTCTCTTTTTCCACCGTCAAGACTTCCCTCAACCACATCTCTTCCATTTCAACACGTCTGCTCTTACCCCATCTTCCCGCCACCCTACTCGGGATAGCATTTCTCTTATCCTCACCTACCACCCCACCAGCCTCCGCATCCAGCACATAATTCTCCGGAGCTTCTGCCGTCTCCAACGGGATCTCACCACCAAGCATATCTTTCCCTCCACCCCAATTTCTGCTTTCCATAGGGATTGCTCCCTATGCAACTCCCTTGTCCATTTGTCCCTCCCCACTGATCTCCCTCCTGTCATTTACCCTTGCAAGCAGAACAAGTACCCTACAATTCATCTCTCACAACCAATCAGGGCCCCAAACAGTCCTTCCAGCTGAGGCGACACTTCACTTGTGAGTCTGTTGGGGTCATATACTGTGTCCGGTGCTCCCAATGTGGCCTCCTGTATATTGGCGAGACCCAATGTAGATTGGGAGACCATTTTGCAGAACACCTACCCTCCATCAGCCAGAACAAGTGGGATCTCCCAGTGGCCACCATTTTAATTCCACTTCCCCATTCCGATATGTCAATCCATGGCCTCCCCTACTGTCGTGATGAGGCCACACTCAGGTTGGAGAAAGAACAACTTATATTCTGTTTGGATAGCCTCCAACCTGATGGCAGGTACATCGACTTCTTGAAATGCCCCCCTCCACCCACCTCTCCTTCACCATTCCCCATCCCTTTTTTTCTCTCTCTCACCTTCACTCCTTACCTGTCCATTGCCTCCCTCTGGTGCTCCTCCCCCTTTTCTTTCTTCCATGGCCTTCTGTTCTCTCCTATTAGATTCCCCTTTCTCCAGCCCTGTATCTCTTTCACCAATCAACTTTTCAACTCTTTACTTCATCTATCACCTATCATCTTGTGTTTTTCTCTCTCCCCTTCCTTTTAAATCTACTCCTCATTTCTTTTCTCCGGTCCTGCTGAAGGGACTTGGTACTTTTTCCATAGATGCTAAGTTCCTCCAACATTTTGCTCAAGTTTGTTGATTGCTGTGATTTAAGTCCAGTAAAATATCCTTTTTATATAACTTTCTGAAATATTCTGAAAATAGTAGTTCCTATTTGCTCTCAGCACCTTTGTTTTTGCAGTCAAGAAATATTAATTTGTAATATATAATGACACATGTGTTATAATAGTTGAACGTCAATTGAGCCCTATGCAAAGATACTTTCTTCCAACATTATGCACATTTTGTTACAACTGACTCAGAGTCTTTTTTAAAAATTGTTTTATTTTGGTTTTTTGACCAATAATTTTTTCTCCTTTTTACTCAGTGGAAGTTCTAGTCAATTGGCTGGCCATGCCTATTCATTCTCTACTGGTAAGGTATGATTTTCTACAATAGTTGTGCAATATTACTCCACCAGAAGGAGTAATCAGATGCTATGAGTTTTCCTAAGTCTGATCAATATTTTGCTTCTTTACAGTCACCTCTATTCAGACCAGGTATTCCAGCAGAGACTGTTAACAGATGCACGTCTTAAATATCTTGTGGGGCAGAGATATCCAATAACCTGAGAACAGTATAGTTTATGCCCATGATATGATGAAGGCTTTGAGTAGTGAAAACTGCTGGGAGATTGGAGATTCAAAATGATAGGGAACCAAGGCTCAGAGTCAGCAGAGTGTTAAGGTTAGTATTGGGAGTTCTATTCCTCTTCCTCTCTGTTCCAGATTCACCTAAATGAATGCAAGAAACCTACTTCGAGGCTAATTGGGAAGGTTTTACAGAGTGGAGATTCTGGCCTAACTAGTCTTATCAGGGCCTTAAACATGTCCATTATTTGTATAGACGGATGGGCCAATGATAATTCTTATGCTTATTTTGTTTCCTTTGTCTACGTGATGGGCAGCAGACCATACTAATGGTGTCTTCCCATAGATGCAACCTGACTTGCTGAATTTTTGTTTCACAATTGTCAAGTCTACAATTTTCCTTTTTTAAAATATATTTAGAAGATCCATCGCGGTAAGAGACTCTTCCCATCCAATGAGCCCATGGCACTCAATCATACCCATGTGACCAATTAATCTATTAATCGATATATCTTTGCGATGTGGGAGGAAACTGGAGCATCTGGAAGAAACCCACATGGTCATGGGGAGAATGTACTGTGCAAAATCCTTACAGGTATTGAACCTGGGTTACTGGCACTGTAATAGCATTCTGCTAACTGTTGCAGCACTGTGCTGCATGTACAGTATGTGCTTACTAAAAAACATTCCACAAGCTTAACTGGGCAGAAAACCTTTATGAAAACTGCACAATTGAATTTAAAGGCCAATATGCTTTATATATTTTTCATAAAATATCTTCTAAAAAAAGTAATATCCTTTACTTCAGAATTTTCGTCCTCTTGCAAGACTGCCATGCTTGCATAATTCTTTCTTCTTTGCTTCTGATGACATTGGAGCCGGTGCTGTAATTTGTGTTCAAAGTTCTTGCCTTTGGGAATGCTAGTCATCAGAAGATAAAAGAAATAACAAATTTCAAAAATTCATTTCTCAGCATCTATAGTTAAAAGGTCATTAATGCAAACCAGGTTCTATATTAGTTTGAACAGTATCTCTTATAATCCCAGGGCAAAGAAGTGGGGGAGGGGGCATAGGGTGCTGCTGGTGGAGGGGAAGGAGAAAAGGTTCCTGCAGGATCTGAAGAACTGCAGGAGGTTAAAACTGCCAGCAGGTTCTGTGAAAAGAGATCAAATGGTGCTAAAATGAACATGGAGGGAAAAAGATGAATGGCAGTGAACTGATGGAAGGCAACCAACTAAGAGCCAAAATTAATTAGTATCAAGAGTTGTGACAGGACAAATGCCCTGGGAAATGTCTCACCGCCAATCTCTGTAGTAGCAGAAGTGTTTGGGTTATGATTAGAGATAACAGGGGCTTTGGAAATTGCAACGTATGATGAGGGGAGGTTGTTCTTTCGTGTATGTCCAAGAGCGAGGGATTCGTGGGTTTTTGGTTGGCGGAAGATGGAGAGAGAAGATGCCAGAACAGAGAGGTCATAGACTGCAGGACTGAGTGGATGTGGAATAGGGTCAGGAGTTAACGATGCCCGGGGAAAATCAACGGAGAACAAATAGACGGGAAAATCATGAGCTCCAACGTGTGCATTAAACTGTTTCATTAAAATGAGCCTTTTTCTTTTTGTTTAGCCTTTTTCTTTTTGTTTTCTTTACTTACCCTCTAGTCAAATTAAGAATTATAAAGCTAAATTGCTTAATTGCATATGGTGTGCTTTCTGTTATTTCTTGGTACTGATTTGTAACGGGGAACACATCACACAGCATCCATCCAAACGAGATTTCACCAGTTTGGTGGGGCAGCAACTGCCTTCCCCTAGACTAACGCTGCCCTCTGAATCTGGGGCTACACAAAGTTTACATATATGAAGAGGTAAAGGGTACAGAGTATCTCTCTGTTGAAGTGAAGGACCAGTCAATTAAAGACCATAAGGCCATAAAATATTGGAGCAGAATTAGACTATTTGGCCCAAGGAGTCTGCTCCCCTATTCATCATGGCCGATCCAATTTTTCTCTCCGCTCCTATCTCCTGCCTTCTTTCTCTTGAGATGAATGCTAACATTACTTTTGCCTTCATCACCACAGACTCAACCTACAAACTAACCTTTGAGGAAACTGCACAAGGACTCCAAAGTCCCCTTTTGCCTCAGTTTTGTATTTTCTCTCCATTTAGAAAATAGTCAACTCTTTCATTTCTTCTACCAAAGTGTATGACCATACACTTCCCAACACTGTATCCCATCTGCTATTTCTTTGCCCATTCTCCTAATCTGTCTAAGGCCTTCTGTAGCCTCTGGCTTCCCCAAAACTACCCAATCTTCAACCTATCTTCATATCATCTGCAAACTTTACAACAAACCTTCCATCATCCAAATCATTGACATATTAGGTAAAAAGAAGTCTAAACACAGATCCCAATGGAACATAACTAGTCACTGGAAGCCAAGCAAAAAGTTTTCCTTTATTCTCACTCTTTGCCTCCTGGCAATCAGCCACTGTTTTACCCATGCTAGAATCTTTCATGTAATACCATGGGTTCATAACTTGTTAAGTAGCCTCATGTGTGGCACCTTGTAAGAGGCCTTCTGAAAATCCAAGTACACAACATGAACTGATTCTCCTTTATCCTGTTTGTTATTTCTTCAAAGAATTCCAACAGATTTTTCAGGCAAGATTTTCCTTTGAGGAAACCATGCTGACTACGACCTATTTTATCATGTGCTTCCAGATATCCTGAGACCTCATCCTTAAGTATCGACTCCAACATCTTCACACCAACTGAGGTCAGACTAATTGGCCTATAGTTTGTTTTCTTTGGCCTCTCTTCCTTCTTGAAGACTGGAGTGACATTTGCAATTCTTCAGCCATCTGGAACCATTCTAGTGATTCTTGGAAGGTCATTACTAATGCCTCCACAATCTCTTCAGCCACCTCTTTCAGAAACCTGGGGTGTACACTGTCTTGTCCGGGTGACTTATCTACCTTCAGACCTTTCACTTTCCCAAGAATGTTCTTTCTACTGATGGTAACTTCACATATTTCATGACCCCTGAAACTTGCAACTTCTGCCATAATGCTTGTGTCTTGCACAGTGAAGGGTGATGCAAAATACTTATTCAGTTCATCTGTCATTTCCTTGCCCCCTATTACTACCTCTCCAGCATTGTATTCCAGTGATCTGATATCTACTCTCACCTCTCTTTTACACTTTATGTTTCTGAAGACACTCTTGGTAGCCTATTTAATATTATTGGCTAGCTTACTTTCATATTCCACTCTTACCTTCTTAAAGACTTTTTAGTTGCTTTCTGTTGGCTTTTAAAAGCTTCTCAATTCTCTAACTTCCCACTTTTTTTTGCTCTATTATATGATCTCCCTTTGGGTTTTACATTGGCTTTGACTTCCCTTGTTATCCGCGGTTGTGTCATCTTGTCTTTAGAATACTTCTTCCTATTTGGGATGTATATATCCTGTGCCTTCTGAATTGCTTCCAGAAATTCCAGCCATTGCTACTCTGCCATCACCCCTACCAGTGTTCTTTTCCAATCTATTCTGGCAACTCCTCTCTCATGTCTCCATAATTTCCTTTACACTGCAGTACTGATACATCTGACTTAAGCTCTGCTTCTCAAATTTTGAGGTGAATTTGATCATATTATAATAACTTCTCTTAAGGGTTCTTTTACCTTAAACTCTCTAATCAATTCTGGTTCATTGCACAACACCCAATGCAGAATAGCTGATCCCTTAGTGGGCTCAACCATGAGTTGCTCTAAAAATCCATCTCATAAGTACTCTAGAAATCATCCCCCCACCCCCCCCCCCCCGGGAATCCAGCACCAACCTGATTTCCCAAATCTACCTGC
This sequence comes from Hypanus sabinus, assembly GCF_030144855.1. Classification (NCBI taxonomy): domain Eukaryota; kingdom Metazoa; phylum Chordata; class Chondrichthyes; order Myliobatiformes; family Dasyatidae; genus Hypanus; species Hypanus sabinus. The sequence continues at coordinate 143,350,196 of NC_082708.1, read as the reverse complement.
ATATTGAAATCCCCCGTGACTACTGTAGCATTGCCCTTTGGCATGCATTTTCTATCTCCCGTTGTAATTTGTAGACCACATCCTTACTGCTGTTTGGCAGTCTGTATACAACTCCCATTAGGGTCCTTTTAATCTTGAAGTTCCTTAGCTCAAAGCAGAATGATTCAACACCTTCCAATCCTATGTCACACCTTTCTAATGACTTGATTTTAATTTTTACCAACAGAGGAATGCCGCCCCTTTGCCTTCCTGCCCGCCTTTCGATATAATATGTATCCTTGGACATTAAGCTCCCAGCTATAATCTTCTTTCAGCCATGATTCAATGACACCTACAACATCAGACATGCCAATCTGTAACTCTGTTACAAGTTCATCTACTTTAATCCATATAAGTGTAACACCTTCAAACCTGTATTCACCCTTTTCGATTTTGTCCACCTTTTAAGTTGCTAGTCATCCTGCTGACTGCAATTTTGCCCTAGCAACAGCCTCTCCTCAGTACACATTGCCTCTGTTTGTAAACCAGCTACCTCATCTTCACCACGACCATCCACCTTTCCTACAATACTTCTCGCATTGAAATATATGCAACTCAGAATCCTAGTCGCATCATGCTCAACCTTTTGGTTCCTAATTTTGTCTGCGGTCTTACCAACATCTTAAAGGAAGAGACAGTGACAGTGACAACTGAGAGGAGTGAAGATATGGTTGTTCTTTTGAATATTGATAAACACTGGTGTTCCTAAGAATTACAGAGTGAAACAGCAGAGAAACAGTCCTTTTGATTCACTGTGACATTGCCAACCTGTCAACACTAATCCTATTTTCTAGTATATGCTCCTTGGACTTCTATGTCTTGATGATTCAAGTACAAATCTAAACACTTCTCAAACACTGAGAGAGTCTCTCCTTTGGCATCCTCCTCAGGCAGTTATTAACTAATGATTCTTTTATACAACTGATGCAATTTCCCTTTTCTTAAGTAAACCTGAAGTGACTGACAATTTAAAAACAGTTTTTTGTCTTCTTAACATCAGGTAAAGGAAACCAATAGTATTGTTCTGGTCAACATATATTCCTTTATAAAAACCAATGAGCACAGATGAACTGGCAATCTGTATCACTTGGAAGAGGGAAGAGTTGTTGATGTTTGAATGAAGCATAGAAGTAGCATGGATTATTGGCACAAATGGCTTGTTACTGCATCTTTTGTCCCAGAAATCCTTTGGAATTTGTGATTGGAGACTTTGCAATAAACAAGTTTGTTGAAGGGTGTTTCTGTATAATGACAGAGCTCACAGTTAAGTCCCTGTATAAAACTGAGACAAAGGATATCTATATTAAAACAAACACTTCCTTCAATTTGGGTAAATTCTTTTATACAGTAATTGCATCATTCCCTTCAAAACGCATTTCCAGAACAAGCTGGTCCTTATCCCTGGCAGAGAGACCTTTTATGGCTTCCCACATTTAATTTTCACACTACCACAACTCTTGTTCCCAATTAAGTTTGTCTCTCTCTGGTTGTCTTCCCTCAGTTCACTGCCATGCATGCTCCCCCTCCCCGTTCATTTTAACACCTTTTTGCTCTGATCATGCTTCCAAAGGGCATGGAGCATTTCAGTTTCATGTCAGAGAGGAAAAGAGGATTTTCCCCTATACATTGCTTATGGTACACTTACCATAGGAATGCTGATAGAATGGTTCCTAAGACATCTCATATAGGATATTGGGCATCCTATGGCCAGATCCTCCAAGCCTTATACTAATAAATTAATAAATCCTCTGGGTCCAGTACATGGACAAGGCAGGATATCCATGGAAGACAGATGTTCAGTAAAATCTTCTATAAGCAAATAAAGCTCCATGTGCATGGTAGAGCACCAATATGGAATTTAATATTTATTTGTCATAAAGCATTGAAGTGCAGAAGCACAGCCTTTGGTCTACCACACTGATGCTAACTTTTGTCTGATATGCACTTTGTATTATCTCAATCCTTCTTCTTACTTCGAAAATTATTTATTCCATGTTTTTTCCCTATATTTAGGGGGATAGCCCATCCACCTGAAATGTTAATCACTATATTTCTCTCTCCTAACTTGCTGCATCATCTCTTGAGTATTTCCAACATTCTACATTTAGTTTGGATATTAAGGGGCCTACAGCTGAGGGATGAGGGAAAGGCCTATTAACCTGAATGTCTCTGAGATGTCAGAAAGAATGGAGTAATGACTAAAAGTCAAAATAAATGCAAGTGTTCAAAATCTGAAGGGAAAGCAGAAAATAAATAAAATACTGAGCAGATCAGGCGGCATCTGTGAAAAGAAAAATGGAATTAATATTTCAGGTCAAAAATTCTTTATCAAAACCTGCATCAGGAAGAAGGTACAAGAATCTGAGGATGCACACTCAACATTTAAGGGATAACTTCTCTGAGTCAGAGTCTATATCAGAATCGGGTTTAATATCGCTGGCATATGTCGTTCCCCTTTGCCATCAAATTTTTGAACGGTCCATTACTACCTGACTATCTTGCTCTCCTTTTGCACTTTTTATATATTTTTATTTATTACTTATTACAACTTCAAGTGATTTTCATGTATTGAACTGTACTGCTTCCAGAAAACAACAAATTTCACCACATATGTTGGTGAAAATAAACCTGATTTTGATTCGGATTCAGAGACAAAGAAATTGAGAAGATGAAATGAAATGCACTGTTGGGTAGGAAAAGCATAGTTGTGACAACTCCGGAGATCTGAAGCATAGCACTAATTTTCTTTCTACAGATACTGCCTCATCTGTTGTGTGCTTTCTGTACTTCCAATTTTTATTACCACCTTCTGCCATCTGTATCTTTCAGTTTTCATTTACTTGTGTGTCACTGATCTATCTTCCATGAGATGCAGACAGAGAAATCCTAAAAAAGGAGGAAAGAATCAGAGATAAACTCTCTGTAAGTGAGAAGAAGGTGGAAAATTGGAGTAAAATGGTGACAATTTTGAGCTCTGCATGAGTTCAGGAAGATTTGGCAATGTATGAGAAACAGTGTTGAGAGAGGGAGTTTGAATAGAATTAAAATAAACACTATTCCACAGTAGAATGGAGCAATGAGTTATACACCAACATTTGCCAGGTCTTACTGCCCAATTTAGATCTTAAAGTGAATTCAGACCTGGGATTTTAGGTTGGTTTGTATTCAAGGTACAACGTCCACTACAGTACATTGATGAAATTAATATCACACATTAACATCAAATGATACATTTACTTTTCAGAATGAAAATAGCTTTTAAAACTTGACTCTTCCCAGGTATGTTTGAGCAACTTACATTAGCTGTTTTGCTTTTCCTTCTTCAGCTTTTCCTTCAGTGTTCTCTTCTGCAAAGGTGTTTATCGCCTCTTCATTCTTCTATGTTCATAATGTAAAGACAGAAGAATTAATTTATTGTAATTGTTTAATGAAACTGATGAAGCTACCTTCTCATTTGTGATTCCAGCTGATATTTCATGAAAGATCATCCTAAAAATAAGAGAACCTTTTGATAATAAAGTTTACTTCCAACTCAACAAAAAGCCAGATGAAGATTGAACCAAGCTCGCTGCACCGGTATTAGAATCAGGGTTATTATCACAGGTATGATGAGAAATTTGTTGTTTTGCAGTAGCATTACAGTGCAAACCCACAAACAGATAGAAAGTTTATTGATCCCAAAGGAAATTACAGCGTCACAGTAGCCTTAAAAGTGCACAGCTATGCAAATATTAGAAAAGAAAAAATAAGATGTATATGATTTACAGGTCAAAGATTACAAAGTCACTTGTTATAGAATAAAGCTACAATAAATTACAAAATAAATACATAGTGCAATAATAAAGGAATGATGAGTTCATGGACTGTTTCTGAATTGTTGAGTATAGGCCTTCAGGCTTCTGTATTTCACTGCTGTGCCATTGGCCAACATATTACCTGTAATATCAGTGTTTGTAAACATCTGCAAAGTAGCTTATTTCCACATCTTTTTTCCCTTGTAACTAGCTACCTTATTGTCTTTTATACTGACTCAACATCAAACCCATTGAACTCTTGGCAGAACTTATGGGCAAACAATGGCAAAGATATTTGTAGTGTTGGATCGGAGTTCAGGTGGAAACCCCTGCCCAAATAAACCCACTGTTAGAAGACTCCTATCCCAAATATTTATACTGCGGTACTTGCATTAGTTCCACTGGTAATTTATGGATTGACTGGAAGTCTATGCAATAAATCATCATCATTATGTGCCATGTTATATGATGTAGGCAATTATGGTGTCAAGACCATCGATTACTCCTGGCAAATTTTTCTACAGAAGTGGATTGACATTGCCTTCTTCTGGGCAATGACTTTGTAAGATAGGTGAGCCCAGCCATTATCAATACTCTTCAGAATTTGTCTGCCTGGAGTCATTGGTTGCATAACCAGGATATGATATGTGTACCAGCTTCTCATACAACTTCTCTCATGACTTCATGTAACACTGATAGGGAGGCAGCGCTGCACCTTTCTCAAGGGTGACCTGCAAGCTAGAGGTGGGAAGAAGGGCCTCACACCTTCTTTGGTAGAGGTATATATCCGCCCCCTCTCCTCCACCCGAATAAAAGCTAACTGAAATTGAACCATTTAATTTGCAAATACCTTTATTCCTATGAACATAAGAAATACAGAAGTAGTAAATCTTAATGTCCTTGTATTTAATAAAATTACAATCAATCTGATTTTCAACTTCAGTTGAAACCTAAGGATCAACCTGATCCTTATACTCCTTCTTCCTCCAGAATCTGAAAGTCCACCTCCCTCAGCCTTCTGGCACAAGAGGGACTGCAGATGTTGGAAATATGGAGCAACACACAGATAATTCTGGAGGAACTCAGCAGGTCAAGCAGCATCTATGGAGGGAACTAAATAGTCAACCAGATGAAGAGTCATGGCCTGAAATGTTGACCGTCTATTTCCCTCCACAGATTCTGACTGACCTGCTGGGTTCCTCCAGCATTTTGTGTGTTTTGTTCCCTCAGCATCAAGTATACTTAATGATTCAGTATTCACCTCTGGATAGAGATTTCTAAAGGCTCTCTGTGCCCTGAGAGAAGAAATTCTTCCTCATCTTTGTCTTAAATAGGTGACCCTTATAGGGAGATTCTGATCCCGAATTGCAGATTCTCCACCAGATGAAATAATGTCTCAGCATTTCCTCTATCAAGTCCTCTCATGGCCTTGGATGTTTCAAAAAGATCATTTATTTCCTTTTATTCACATTTGAAGAAAATGTGTAAGAACCAAAATTGAGAATATTATTTTGTCATAATATTATTTAATAGAGGAAAATCATACTTGCACAGTGCATAGATAACTCCACACCATTCGTAAGTTACAGATAAAGTTACATGTAAAGGGATGGGATAACTATTGCCACTTAAGCAGAATCTTCATTAATGGGGAGGTCCAAATAATATTCTTCCTTTCTGTATATTAAAACTGAAGAGGATATATAGTAGTGCCAGCCAAATTTAGCTTTGGATCTAATTTGTATGCTGTAAGGTAGTTGCAGGCACCCCAAAGCAGCTAAAAGCAAACTGCTAGAGGAGCTCAGTGGGTCAGGCAGCATCTGTGGAGGGAAATGGACAAGCTGATATTTTGGGTTGAGATGCTGCATCAGTCAAGTGAATCTTATCACTTGTGGGAGGGGACAGGAAGTCAGGTCTGGGATGACAATGATATGGATCAGTGGTAAATTCCTATATATACTTGGTCAGGAGCCATTTTATTAGTTATTAGTTACTTTATTAGTTACCTCATGTACTTGATAAAGTGGCCATTAAGTGTGTATTTGTGGTCTCTTTCTGCTGTAACCCAACCACTTCAAGGTTCAATGTGTTGTGCATTCAGAGATGCTTTTCTGCACACCACCATTGTAGCATATCTTTATTTGAGTTATTGTCACCTTCCTGTCAGCTTGAACCAGTCTGGCCATTCTCCTCTGGCTTCTTTCATTGACAAGACATTTTCACCCACAGAACTGCCACTCACTAGATGTTCGGTTTTGCACCATTCACTATAAACTCTAGAGAATTTTGCGTGGGAAAATCCTAGAACATCAGCAATTTCTGAGATACTCAGACCACCCCATCTGGCACCAACAATCATTCCACAGTCAAACTTCCTTACATCACATTTCTTACCCATTCTGATGTTTGGTCTCAACAACTGAACCCCTTGACCATGTCTATATGCTCTTATGCATTGAGTTGACTCATTAGATACAGTGGATTGCAATTAGTTGGGCCTTCAATTAATCGGGCTAACAGCTTACTTGGGACAACTCTTAAAGAACAAAAGCTATTTGAAAAAAATACCTAGGATTCCCTTTGTTTATTTGGGATACTATTTCACTTACCTAGGCACGAGATTGTTGCCAAACACTTTCTAACGAGCGCCAGTCATGTGCAGATGTGGCAGTTAGTGCTTAGAGCAAACCGTTTTTAAATAGTATCAGTTGCGTATGCTTGTGTTATGTTATCTATTTGGGCTGATGGATGACAATTCAAAAAGCAGTGATTTATGATCATTTTGCTTTTTATTTTGCTATTTAAAGATTTCAGACTCCTGCCATGATACCACAAAAAGATCTGACACTAACTGAAAAAAATTAAAAGCTTAACACCACTCGTCAGCTGGCAGACATAATGAGAGTGCTGAAATCTACAATTGCACAGTCAATACATCTACAAGATAAACTGCGAAAAGAATGAGCATTACATGAGGGTCAACAGGGATCATTGCAAAAATGAAAGCATGAAGGTATGGATCCAGATGTTGAAGAGGATTTCCATTATAACTGGATAAGAAGTGTGTGTTAGTGGACCAATTTAAAAAAAAGTTAGAGTGGCTCGATAAGAAGCCAGTCACGAATATTTTAAAGCAGATGGTTGGTTGTCTGGATGGAAATGTTGGCATCACATTAAATTCAAGAAAGCACATGGAAAGAAAGATGGTGCTAGTGCAGTAAGTGCAGAAACATAGAAATATACAAAACCCCTGACTTGTTTCAAAAGTTTTGTGCAGATGATAGCTATGATGCTGATAAAGTAGGCCTTTTTAAAAATTCTGCCACACCAAACAGTGCCCTTGGTTATAAACACACAACACCATCAGGTTCAAAGAAAGCAGTGGATCAATTACCTGCACAAAGTGTCTGCTTTCTGCGTTCATTTACAGTCAATTAAAAAACATGGCAGCATGCACTGAATGAATTCCTCCCTCAATAAATTTAGGAACTAATATACATTTTTATGGTACTGTAGTAGTATTCGCATTGGTTTAATTTTTTCTGTGTTTTTTAGATACATAATTTGTTACTCAGTTAAATGGTGGTTTGTCTTCTTTTATACTATTTCAATGGGACTTCAGCTAATTGGGGAAGGTGCTTCATTGGGCCAAAATCTACAAAAATGGTCCTGATATGACTCTTAACTGTAATCCACCATATATGTATTAATGAGCAGGTGTACCCAGTAATGTGGCCATTGAGTATATATGGAAAGTGATTAAATGTAAGTAAGTACAAACAAGAGAAAATCTGCAGATGCTGGAAATCCAAGCAACACACACAAAATGCAGGAGGAACTCAGCAGGCCAGACTATGGAAAGTAGTACAGTTGACACTTCGGGTCGAAACCCTTCAGCAGGACTGGAGAAAAAAAGCTGAGGAGTAGATTTAAAAGGTGGGGGGAGGGCAGAGAAACACAAAGTGGTAGGTGAAACCTGAATGGGGTGGGGTGAAGTGAAGAGCTGGGAAGTTGAGTGGTGAAAGAGATACAGGGCAGCAGAAGGGCGAGTCTGATAGGAGATGACAGAAGACCATGGAAGAAAGAAAAGGGAGAGGAGGAGCACCAGAGGCAGACGATGGGCAGGCAAGGAGATAAGGTGAGAGAGGGACAAGGGGATGGGTAATGTTGAAGGAGATAGGCTGGGCTACATTATTGGACGTCTGAGAAATCAATGTTCATGTCATCAGGTTGGAGACCACCTAGACGGAATACGATGTGCTGTTCCTCCAACCTATGCGTGGCCTCATTACAATAGGGATATCAGAATGGGACTGGGAAGTGGAATTAAAATGGGTGGCAACTAGGAAATCCCGCTTATTCTGGCGGAAGGAGCATAGGTGCTCAGTAAAGTGGTCTCCCAATCTATGTCATGTCTCACTAATATACAGGAGGCCACACCAGGAGCACTGGACACAGAGAATGACCCCAACAAACTCACAGGTGAAGTGTCGCATCACCTAGAAGAACTGTCTGGTATGGTAGTGAGGGCGGAAGTGTTGGAGCAGGTGTAGCACTTGATCCACTTGCAAAGATAAGTGCCGGGAGGGAGATCAGTGGGGAAGGACGAATGGACAAGGGAGTCACATAGGAAGCAATCCCTGCAGAAAGCAGAAAGGTAGGTGAAGGGAAAGATGTGTTTGGTGGTGGGATTCCGTTGGAGATAGCGGAAGTTCTGGAAAATTATGCTCTGGACGTGGAGACTTGTAGGGTTGTAGATGAGGATAAGAGGAACCCTATCCCTAGTAGGGTGGTGGGAGGATGGGGTAAGAGACAAACATGAAATGGAAGTGATGCAGTTGAGGGCAGCATTGACGGTGGAGGAAGGGAAGTCCCTTTCTTTGAAAACGGAGGACATCTCCTTTGTTCTGGAATAAAAAGACTCATCTTGAGAGCAGATGCATTGGAGACAGAAGAATTGAGAGAAGGGGATGGCATTTTCACAAGTAACAGGGTCAGAAGAGCTATAGTCCAGGTAGCTGAGAAAGTCCATGGGTTTGTAATAGACATTGCTGTGAAAGTCCATGGGTTTGTAATAGACATTGCTGTGAGAGTCCATGGGTTTGTAATAGACATTGCTGTGAAAGTCCATGGGTTTGTAATAGACATTGCTGTGAGAGTCCATAGATTTGTAATAGACAAGCTTTTAGGGAGAATTATCACCTTCTAAAACTGAAATTCTTGTTTTCGATAATCCTTTGAAAGGAAGCTGAGGGAGGTCATTAACAGTAAGTTGAAGGGAGTTAAACACATTGAACTTTCTGTTTATTTCTGACCTCCCAAGGTTTGTTTTTGACTGCTTTGGTTAATCAGAGAAAAATATCCCAAAATTTACCTGAGTAAATGGTAGGTTGTTAGAATACATATCTGGGCTGTTGCTGTTAGTAGTGCTAAGAATACCAAGGTTAAAGGGAATTAAGTGCAAATATAAGGGAGTATGAGCAGTAAGAGTTTAAGAAATGTCTGACAAACATTTGTCTGAATACTACAGTTCCTTTCCCATGTCTTTGGTGTGTGTCTGCCACCCCACCCTATTTTACTGTCTTCTGACTTCAATGCATTTGGCTCAGCTGTAAAATCAAAGGTGCAATCAATTTTGTCAGTGTTGTGAACGCCAAATTGTTAAAATTAACCTTGTTTGCTCCAGTGGAGTAAGCCAGAACAAACAGCTTCAATACTAGGAAATCTCTTCATGTGTAAAGAGATAGCCTTAGATGCTGGGTAAATTATAATGTTTAATCGGAGATCAATAGATTTTCATTAGATAAGGATAACAAGGGATTAGAGGTCAAAAATGGAATTGATATTCAGATCAGCCAGAACTATTCTAATTGGTTAAACAGACTTGAGGGTATAATTCACCCAATGTGGTTACTATTCTATGTTCTATGTTACCATTGTCCTATTTTCATTCTCTCTCCCACATTCACTAAAGCAAAGAATATATCTATTATTTATGCAGGGTTTACCATGCCTTTAACAATGCAACTGTTCACTTCCTGGTAAAATACTATCACTGGTAAATACTTCCTGACAAAATCTAACAAGACTGTCACTGACCATAAACGAAGAATCTATTGAAAAAACATTTATTTTAGACATATAGAGTCACAGGTATATGTTTTGGAAAGTCCTGTAATTGAGAAAATCACACTGTGATTTCACTGTATTTTCTTTCCGCAAGTTTCTACCTGTCTCCCATATATTTTCAGAGATATGGTTTCCCAGACATTCTACAGCATAGGACCAAAATATATAGGAGCAGAATTAGGCCATTCAGCCAATCAATCTGCTCAGCCAGCAATATTAATATATTTGTTCCACTAGTAGAGAGTGGTAAGGGACAGGGTGGGGATGGTGGGTGAAGAACGAGGTAATCCTGATCATATGGTAGTTGCTTTAATGAGCAATGAGCAATTAAAAATCAATTTACAGATTCAGCATTTCATTAAAAACAACAGGAATGAAGGGTTAACACAATGGATAATCTGCTATAAATGCTGAAGTGCAAATTGTAGTTTACCTGAACAGTCTCTAATGGTGTCAGCTTGACATCTTCCTTTATTTCATGTTGTATATCCTGTTTTGTTAATTGCTTCTTCTTCCTTTAAATACATTAAGTTATATTTTTATTAATCATCACATCAGTTTTAACAGACAAAAACTGTAATTTAAAAATCATATTACAACCCTTGAAATTTAAAATTGCAACCTGCCTTCTGTGGTTCAGTCATCCTAAATGCTGAATGAGCGTCCTTTCCTTATTTGAGTGACAGTATTAGCAAACTGTTGCGATTCAATCAATAAATTCATTTCTCTAAGCTATTTGGTATGAGAAAGGATCTCAGATTATGATACAAAATCATACTACTGCTTTATTGTTTAGGACTGTCATTATGATTGGACTTCTTTTGAAGAACCTGTGTGTAATGAAACAGAAAGAGGAACAATCCAGGGTAACGATTCAATTAAAGAAAACATTCTGTTTGATGCCTTCTGTATACTCTAGACAGAAGTAGTTGCTATCTACATTAATTTAGAATTTTTTTCACTAAACTCCCTGATGTTTTCCAATAATCTTCCTCTGTTAACTGGGAACTTTTATTCAATGTATTTAATTTTCACTTAGCTTTTGGATTTTGTGATGCAGCAAGAAACCAGAATCAAGTTTATTATGTTTGACATATATGATGTAAAATTTGTTGTTTTCCAGCAGCAGTGTAGTGCAAAAACATAAAACTATATAAGTTACAGAAATAAATTAATAGTGTAGTAGTGAGTGGTCCAGTGACACAGAGACAAAGCTTCAGTTTCTCTTGGCGCTCTACTTTTGTTCTACATCCCAAAGATATGCTGGTCCTTGGATTAACTATCTCGTAAAAGTTATCCTGAATATCAGAGGGCATGCATTTAAGGTGACAGGGAAGCCGTTTTAAAGGATGTGAAGTAATTTTTATTTTTCACAGAGAACAGTGGGTGCCAGGAATGCAAGGCCTGGGGTGGTAGTAGAGACAGATATATTAGAGACTTTTAACAGACGTTTAGACAGGCTCATGAATGTGAGGAAAGTGGAAGGATATGGACATGGTGTAAGCAGTAGTTTAGTTGGATATTTGATTACTAATTTAATTGGATTGGCACATCATTGCAGGCCAAAGGGCATTTTCCTGAGCTGTATTGCTCTAAGCTCTATGTGGGTGTTGGTGAGAGAATCAGAGGGACATTAATGAGCAGGGTTGGGGGCATAAGTTACATGAAAATCAGTCAAGGAATTGAGTGATAGGATTGCTCTGGGAGCTGGCATAGACTCAGAAGTCTCAGTATCCTCCTTGATTGTTATTTGGAATATGAGACTAAATATAGAAACACACACAAAATGCTGGTGGAACTCAGCAGCTCAGGCAGCATCTATGGAAACAAATAAGCAGCCGACTTTCCAGAAGGCCATAAGACATAGGAGCAGAAATAGACCATTCAGCCCATCAAATCTCCTCCGCCATTCCATCATGGTTGATCCTGGATCCAGTCAACCCCATACACCGGCTTTTGATGCCCTGATCAATCAGTGCACTATCAAATTTCACTTTAAATATACCCACAGACTTGGCCTCAACCTGTGGCAGAGCATTCCACAGGTTCACTACTCTCTGGCTAAAATAAATTCATACTTATCTCTGTTCTATGAGGTTGCTTCTCAATTTTGAGGCTGTGTCCTCTAGTTTTGGATACCCCCACCAAAGGAAACATCCTCCCCACATACACCTTATCTAGTCCTTTCAAAATTGGGTAGGTTTCAATGAGATTCCCCAAACTTCTTCTAAATTCCACTGAGTGCAGTCCCAAAGTTCCCAAACACTCCTTATATGTTAACTCCTTCATTCTTGGAATTATCCTTGAGAACCTCCTCTCGACTCACCAATTACAACACATCCTTTCTGAGATATGGGGCCCAACACTATTGACAATACTCCAAGTGCAGCCTGACCAGTGTCTTATAAGCTTCAGCATTATCTCCCTGCTTTTATATTCTATTCCCCTTGAAATAAATGCCAACATTGCATTTGCCTTCTTTACCACAGACTCAACCTGTAAATTAATCTTCTGGGAATCTTGCACAAAGACGCTCAACAAATTCCCTGTCTTGTGATCTGACACCAATCTGATTTTCCTAATCCCCTTCATATTGAAGTCCTCATTACAATTGCGACATTACCCTTGTTCTATGCCTTTTCCAGCTCCCTTTGCAATCTCAACCCCACATCTTGGCAACTATTTGGAGGCCTATATATGATTTCATGTTAGTTATTTTTATCCTTACAGTTTCTTAACTCCACCTACAAAGTTCGAATGCTCTCTGACCATATGTCACCTCTTTCTAAAGATGTAATTCCACCTTTTACCAACAGAGCCACACCACTGCCTTTGCCTTCCTGCCTGTCCTTTTGAAACAAAATATCAGGCCAGGACCATTCATCAGGACTGGAAAGGGAGTGAGGAAGTTGGGAATTGATAAATGGAAAAGACAAAGGGCAGTAGAAGAAGGAATCTCATAGGAGAGGACAGTGGATCATGGGAGAAAGGAAAGAAGGGCAGCACGGGGAGGTGATAGGCAGGTGAAAAGAAGAGGTAAGAGGCCAGAGTGGAGAAATGAAGAAGAGGGAGCAGGGAGGGAAAATACATTACATAAGTTGGAGAATTCAAGGTTCATGCCATCAGGTTAGAGGCTACCTAGAGGGATATGAGAGTGACAACATCATGGCATAAGAGAGGCCATGGGTCTACCTGTTGGAAAGGGAATGGGGATAGAAATTAATCATGTGGACTTGATTAAGGTATTTTCTTTTGTTGATGTTTAGTAGGATATTATTATCTTATTATCAATGTGATTTCAAGTCTATTGTATTTATAATTTACTTATTACTATGTTATTTTTTTGTGTATATGTGAAAATCAATAAAAAGATTGAAAAAGAAAGAAAGAAATTGGTGCCACACATAAAATGCTGGAGGGACTGAGCAGGCCAGGGAACATCTAGGAAAAGAGTGCATTCAACGTTTTGGGCTGAAACCCTTCAACAGGACCGGAGGAAAAAAACTGAGGAGTAGATTTAAAAAGTGGTGGGAGGGGAGAGAGAAACACAAGGTGATAGGTGAAATGTGGAGGGGGAAAAGATGAAGTAAAGAGCTGGGAAGTTGATCGGTGAAAGAGACAGAAGAGAGGGAAGTGGGGAGGAGCACCAGAAGGAGGTGATTGGGGGAGTGCAAGGAGATAAGGTGACAGAGGGAAAAGGGGTTGGGAAATGGTGAAGGAGGGGGTGTGGGCACATTATCAGATGTTTGAGCAATTAATGCTCATACCATCAGATTGGAGGCTATCCAAACAAAATATAAGGTGTTGTTCCTCCAACCTAAGTGTGGCCTTATAATGTCTGTGGAGGAGGCCATGGATTGACATATCGGAATAGGAATGGGAAATGGAATTAAAACAGGTGGCCACTGGGAGATCCCGCTTTTTCTGGCGGCTGGAGCATAGGTGCTTGGTGAAGTGGTCTCCCAATGGATGTTGGGTCTCACCAATGTACAGGAGGCCACACCAGGAGCACTGGACACAGTACATGACCCCAACAGACTCACAGGTGAAGTGTCATCTCATCTGGAAGGACTGTTTGGGGCCCTGAATGGTAGTGATGGAGGAGGTGTAGGGGTAGATGTAGCACTTGCTCCGCTTGCAAGGGTAAGTGCCAGGAAGGAGATCAGTGGGGAGGGATGAATGGACAAGTGAGTTGCGTAGGGAGTAATCCCTGCAGAAAGCTGAAAGTGGAGGGGAGAGTCTGTGGGTTTGTATTAGACATTGGTGGATCAGCTGTCTCCAGAGGTAGAGACTGTGAGATTGAGAAAGGGGAGGGAGGTGTTGGAAATGAATCAGATAAGTTTGAGGACAAGGTGGATGTTGGAGGCAAAGGGAGTGAAGTCGACAAATTCAGCACGGGTGCAGGAAGCAGGGCCAAAGCAGTTGTTGAAGTAGTGCAGGAAAAGTGCGTGACAGTCACCAGTGCAGGCTTGGAAAAATTTCTCTTGCTTGTGGGGGCAGAAATTGAAATGATTGGCCACTGGGAAATACCACTTTTTGCAAATGGAGCTGAACATAGAAAATCTGTAACCATGGTTAATCAAAACATTATTATTCACAAGTTTCTAGATTCGCCATCATATTCTTACAATATAGGTGCTATTATTTCTGATAGCCTCCTCTGGTACTTCATGTTCATAGTATGATTTGATCCTGCATCACAGCACCACATTTTCTCTTCCTTTCTGTGTAACCCTCTAATTCTCAATAATGTTGAAAAGTGAATGGAATCTGGCGGAAGCGAAACAACGATGATCTGATTCACTCAAGGTGTTCGGATGTAATCAAAACAACACATTACAATTCAGTCCACAGGCTTAAGGCTCTGAGAAAAATATTTTCTCTAAAATATGCAGATTTATTCAGAACTGGAAGTCATTAAACATGACCCTGGATTTGTTATCATATTTATACCAAAGGGCCTTCAGAGCCAAAGGAAACTGATCAGTAATTGCTAAAAGAGTTCAATTTCACAAAGAATTTTCATGAAATCATAGAATCACACAATAATAACAACACAAGATGTCATTTGGCCTTTCACACCTGTTAACAATCTTCTTTTCTGGCTGACACAAGAAGGATTTGACAACAGGCTAAATAATGGAAATCTGTAAAAAAAAGTTTTAACTAAAAGAATAAAGATAAAATAAATATTTGCAGGCAGTGATTGTGTGCAGATGTCAACATGTTTCAGTATATAGAGAGAGGAGTTTTATTTACACAGAGAGTGTTGGATACATGGAATGCACTACGGGCATAATGGTAGAGGCACATACATGAAAGAAAGATGGAGTGTTAGATTGATCTTAAGAGTATGTTACAGGGTCAGCACAATATTGGGGCTGAAGGGCCTGCACTGTGCTGTTCTATATTCTATGCCAGAATCAGAATCAAATTCAGAACAGGTTTAATATCTCTGGTATATGTCATGAAATTTGTTGTTATGTGGCAGCAGTAAAATGCAATACATAATAATAAAATATTATTATTGTAAATTATAGTAAGTACATATATATTTAAAAAGTTAAACAAGTAGTGCAAAAAGAGAAAAAAAAGTAGTGAGGTAGTGTTCATGGGTTCAATATCCATTCAGAAGTCTGGTGGCAGAGGGAGAGAAACTAATCCTGAAATGTTGAGTGTGTATCTTCAGGTACCTGTACCTCCTCCCTGATGGTATCAGTGAGAAAGGGCATGTCCCGGGTGAGGTGGTCCTTATTGATGGATAATGCTTTTTTTAAGGAATCCTCCTTGAAAATGTCCTGGGTGCTTGGGATGCTGGTCCCCATGATGGAGCTGACCGAGTTAATAACTTTTATAATAATCCTAAATCAATTAGAATTCAAAAAGAATGTTGCACTCCATATCATATCCATATTCAATTTTTTGTTTGGTGAATTCCTGGATAGCTGGAGTGAACTCCATGAATATTATAATGAATTCTATTAATTTCAAACACCAAGAAACAAATCCATTAGGATTTGAATCTGCATCTCTGTCTTACATGACTTGCCAGTAATTGCTTTGTGGATGAGAAACCACTGGCAGTTGTTTCAAATGCAGTCTTTTCAATATTTCATTTTCATCAGCTACAGCATAAATTGTTCACTAAGCCTAAATGTCTTGTAGGAACTGAAATTTCTCCTGTTTAACTAAGAGTGCAGATCTCTCCCTGATAATTCCCATTTGACTTTCTTTTGCTCTGGTAATACGAGACCAGGCAAATGCATATGGAAGACTTCTCTTTATTGAAGCACTGCAAGTTTATTTTTGGCCCATTATTCACAAGGTTACAAATGAAGGAAAAAATCTTATTATCTAACTTCTCAAGCTTTGGGATTTTATCCTTCCTGAGCAATGCATAGCAGTAGCACATCTTTCATACTGCTCTTTGTAATATAAAGCAGCTTTTTTAAAATTTCTGTACCCTGAATAATGATAACTTGATGTTTTTCCTGACAGGACAAGGGAGAATTTCATACTCAACTTTTTCTTGATTTATTTGATACTAATGTCTTTCCTCCTTTGGAATTCTAAAATGATGTTTGGCACAAACACTCACTTTGTATGTCATAACTGCTAACTGGATCAATCAATTCAAATTACTTTTTTTTATAAATAGGCTTTTGTTTATAATAAACACAAAAGATTCTGCAGATGCTGAATATTCAGAGCACCACAAACAATGCTGAAGGAACTCAGCAGGTCAGGCAGCATCTGTGGAGAGGAATAAACAGTTGATGTTTCGGGCTGAGACCCTTCACCATTTTGTTTATGCACATCACAACCAGCCCAAAGAAAAAAATTATCAGGGCCCAGCATTCTGAATTGCGTTGTCAGCTTCTAATGCTTTAATCAAGTACAGCACATGTCTAATGGTAGCCTAAGTTCCTGGGGAGAACTAACCAGGTAACACAAAGGATTGCAATGTTATTTGATGTTATACCTTTGAAATGTAACTCCCTCCTGACAATGTACTTTGTTAGCAATTTTTTCAAGACCAATGCTGCAGTTCTTTCATGTATTGAAAGAGTAGGATTTCACCACACCCAACTGACCTCCACAGTTATGGTACAATTCATTCCCTGAGTTTGGACCTTTCCTGCATCAACCAAAGGGGATCATACTGGTAAGAGCAAGCCACCAAAAATAAAGGAGAAATCCAATAGACATGTGGTTGCAATGTGAGAAGATCCAGCAAGGGACATCAAAGTGACAGAGCAACCAGAGTTCTGGTTTAATGTACAATTAAATACCTTTGCTATCAGAATCAGAATCAGCTTTGTTATCACTGACATATGATGTGGAATTTCTTTTGAGGCAACAGTACAGTGCAAAGACAGAAAGAATTATAAATTACAAAAATAGAAAAATAGTAAAAAACATAGAATAATGATGTAATGTTCAACGTAACAACGTGAAGAAACTGTTTCTAAATCATTAAGTGAGGGCTGCTGCATCTCCTCTCTAATGGTAAAAATGAGAAGAGGACATATCTAAGGATGTGCAGGCCCTTAGTGATGGATGCTGCCTTCTTGATGCACCATCTCGAGATGTCCTTGGTGGTGGGAGGGTTGTACTTATGATAGAGCTGGCTGAGTCTGCAACCCTTGGCAGCTTCTTGTGCTATTGTGCATTGGGGCCTTCATACCAGGCTTTGATGCAACTAGTCAGAATTCTCTCCACAATATATCTATCCTGATTTTTGTTTGTGACACACCAAATCTCTTCAATCTTCTAACAAACTAGAGCTGCTGCTGTTGTCTTCCTTCGAAATGCATTAATGTGTTGGGCCCAGGATCGATCCTTTGAGATGCTGATACCCAGGAACATGAAGCTGCTCACTCTTTCCACTGCTAAGCCCTCATTAAAGATTGTTGTGCGATCTCCTGACTTTTCCCTCCTGGCCCACAATTAATTCCTTAGTCTTACTCATGTTAAGTGTGAGATTGCTTCTCTGACTCCACTCAAACAGCTGATGTACCTCACTCCTGTACAACTCCTTTTGCGCACCACAGTTCCCGAGGAGACACTGGATTGTGCAGAGGGAGAGGCAGTTTAAAAGAAGCGAATGGTGGCAGTAGGCACGTTTTGCATGCCACGGTTCCCAAGGAGGCATTGGATTTCCCATAATTAGACACTTAGCAACATCCAATAAAGTTAGGTTTAAGTGGAGAAGCCATTGTGAGAGAGGTCCAGTGTTTGAGTGGCTCAATGAGGCTTCGGTGAGGAGAGGCATAGGCCATAGGTAGATTTATTCTTTCTTTGCAATTGCACATTTAGAGCAGTGGAGATGCGATGCAGGATAGTGGAATGCTCCTCTTTTGGGATATGGGAAGGCCGGGAGACCTTCACTTACGACTACAGCCATGAGAAGTGCATCCAGATGCAGCTTCTAACAGACCACATCACAGAGGTGGAGTTGGAACTGGATGAACTCCGGATCATTCAGAAGGTTGAGGGGTTGATAGACAGTACATACAAGGAGGTAGTTACAGTCAAGGTGCAGGACACAGGTAACTGTGTGGCTTTCAGGAGGGGGAAAGGGGAAAGGGGAAAGGCTGTCATTGCAGACTACCCCTATGGCTGTTCCCTTCAACAACAGTTATACCTCTTTGGATAGTGTTGGGGGTAGACGACCTAGCAGAGGAATGCCACAGCAGTAAGGTCTTTGGCTCTGTGCTTCAGAAGGGAAGGGAACAGAAGAAGCGAGTTGTAGTGAAAGGGGATTTGTTGGTTATGGGAACAGAAAGGAGGTTCTGTGGATGAGGTTCTGTCGATTCCTGGATGGGATGTTGTCTCCCAGGTGCCAGGGACATCTCTATTCGAGTCCAGAGCAGTCTTAAGTGGGTGGGCGAGCAGTCAGAAGTTGTGGTCCATGTCGGTACCAATGACACGGGTAGAAGGGCTGATGAGGTCCTGCAAAATAAGTTCAGGAGTTAGATGCTGCATTAAAGGATAGGACCTCCAGGGTTGTGATCTCAAGATTTCTGCCTGTGTGCATTTTTGTATCATTGGGCTCTCTTCCAGTGAAGGTGGGACCTATATAGAAACTGGAGGGGGACTAATATCCTAGTGGGATGGTTTGCTAGTGCTGCATGGGGTGGGGGCAGTGTTTAAGCTAGAGATACAGAGGTATGGGAAACAGAGAACCAATACAGATAGTGGACTGGTAAGCCTAGATACAAGTCAGAAACCAAAAGGTTGAGCATAATGTAACTAACGTTCTGAGTTGCGTATACTTCAGTGCAAGGAGTATTATAGGAAGGAAGATGAGCTTAGGGCATGGATCAAAGTGGGATTATGGCATTGCTGCCATTATTGAAACTTGGTTGCAGAATGCCAGGACTGATAGTTCTATGTTCCAGTAGTTTTAGATGTGATAGAGTGGGAGGAATTAAAGGGGGAGAGGGCATTACTAGTCAGTGAAAATGTCATGGCAGTGCTCAGACAGGAGAGATCAGAGAGCTTGGCTAGGGAGGCTTTATGGATAGAGATGATGAATAAGAAATGTATGACCATGTTATTAGGACAATATTATCAACCACTCAACAGTCCAAGAGATTTCGAGGAACAAATTTACAGAGATTGCAGACTGTTGGAAAAATGACACAAGTTCATCAAAGTAGGTGATTTTTTAACTTTCCATACATAGACTGGGACTCTAATATTGAAAAAGTAAAAGTTTTTTGAGGAAGTTACCGGGAAATTTGATGAAGGCAAGGCAGTGGATGTTGTCTACATAGACTTTAGCAAGACTTTTGACAAGATCCGACATGGACATTTGGCCAAGATGGTTTAGTTGCTCAGACAGACATACCTTATTGATCCCAAGGGAAATTGGGTTTCGTTACTGCTGCACCAACCAAGAATAGTGAAGAAATATAGCAATATAAAATCAGAAATAATTAAATAATAATAAGTTAATCATGACCAGTGGAAATAACTCCAGGACCAGCCTACTGGCTCAGGGTGTCTGACACTCTGAGGGATTCAAGATAAGGCAGTAAATTGGATTAGATATTGGCTTTGCAGGAGGTGGTTGTTTCTCTGACTACAGGCCTGTGACTAGAGGTGTGCCTCAGAGATCAGTGCTGGGACTTGTTTTTTGTGATCTGGATGATGATGTGGTAAACTGGATCAGAAGATTTGCAGGTGACACCAAGATTGGGGGTGCCATGGACAGCAAGGAAGACTATCAAAGTTTGCAGCTGGATCTGGACCAGCCTGTAAAATAGGATGAAAAATGGCAGAAGGAATTTAATGCAGTCAAGTGTGAGGTGTTGCACTTTGGGAGAACCTATCAGAGTAAGTCTTACATGGTAAGTGGTAGGGCACTGATGTGTGCAGAATAACAGAGGGATCTGGGAATACAGATCCATAATTCCTTGTAAGTGACATCACAGGTAGATAGCATCTTAAAGAAAACTTTTGGCACACTTGCCTTCATAAATCAAAGTATTGAGTACAGGAACTGGGATTTTAGGCTAAAATTGTATAAGACATTGGCAAGGCCAAATTTGGAGCATTCTGGTCACTTACCTCCATGAAAGATGTAAATAAGATTGAAAGAATACAAGAAAATTTTCAAGGATGTTGCTGAGACTTGAGGACCTGAGTTACAGTGCAAGCTTGAATAGGTGAGGATTTTTTCCCCTTACAGCGTAGACGATTGATAGGTTATTTGATAGAGGTATACAAAATTATGAAGAGTATAGAAAGGGTAAATACAGCAGGCTTTTTCCACTGTTATTGGGTGAGACTACAACTTGATGTCATGGGTTAAAGGTGAAAGGCTTAACGGAACGTGAGTGAGAACTTCTTCACTCAGATAACGGTGTGAGTGTGGAACAAACTGCCAGCACAAGAGAAATTTGGATAGGCACATAGATAGGCAGGTCAACAGGACTAAGCCAATTATTGGTTCGGCCCAAACTAAATGGGCCAAAGGGGCTGTTTCAGTGCTGTAGTGTTCTATGACTCTCTGACTCGATTGTCATTTGAGATTCCACAACAGCAGTGGTGTCATCTGTGAACTTATAGATGGCATTTGAGATGTGCTTAGCCACGCAATCATGAGTTCAGAGAGAGTATAGCAGTGGGCTAAGTATGAACTCTTAAAGCGGGCCTATGTTGATAGTCAGTGAGGAAGAGATGTTATTACTGATCCACACTGACTGTGGTCTCCTGATAAGCAAGCCAAGGATCTAACTGCAGATGTCTAGAGGTGCTGGTGTTGAAATGAGTTATTAGTCCTGAGGGAATGATATTGTTGAATACGTGGTAGTTCCATAATGTCTTCCAGCTCCAGTAATGCATTCCTGCTTCTGATATGTCAGAAGATGATGGAGTTTCAACCTCTGAATGTTTTCCAAGCAATCACACCATAGGTAAATGGATATCATAATTAAATATATAATAGGCAGTGTTCCACCCGACCTCCTACATTGACCTTGTATATCTTAACGAAAATTGTTGCCACGCGTTCTACTGTAGTCCTCCGGCAAACATTATGAAAATAAAGTACAATGAAGCCTTGAAAATAAATACTTAAAAATGAAAAGCACTTTTGAAACCATTTTATGGTGGCTTGAAGGTGCTTTTCATTTGTGACCCATCACTCAATGGCCGAACATCTGCTTGCAAAGCTCTAGGTGCCAAAAAGTTGGTGAAGGTCAACAGTTGGCTGCCATTAGTCTAATGCTTGTGAGATGATCATTTGCTGTATTTTAATAATCAGTAACCTGGCCACCAAAAGCACTTCTCCTATTCTGATTGTGAATTTAATACAGTTCTTTATACTTATTTTATTCTTATTTTCCATATCTAGCTTGAATCATTCAATGAAAACATATTAAATATGGTTTGGCACATTTTTGTTCTATGTCTGCTACTAGATGAGGAAAGGGAACAGAGAGACTAAGGAAATTAGAAGGCCTGTGAAACCCACTCACAGAAAGAAAGGGGATCTTAAACCATCACAGCAACCAAACAGGAGGGAAAGGGAGATTCACCTCCTGAGAAGTGAGATAAAGATCCTGAACAAATAATTCAAAAACAACTCACCTGATGAAAAAGAGGGTGTCAAAGAACTAACCAGCAAACTGCGGGAACAGCTGCGCAAGCTTGGGAGGGTAGAACAGCTGTGAAAGCGAAGAAATGAGAAAAAGATGAAAGTGCAGTCTGTTAAAAACCAATTCAGGTTCACCAAGGTTCTCAGCCAGCAAAAATCTGGCATCCTAACCAGCTCAAAGCAGGAGGTGGAAGAACTTCTGCAGTAATCACTCAGTAATCCCCATAGGAATCAGGGACGAGATTTCAGTCTGAAAGTCCTCCAACCAAGAATCCCAGCAACTGAGCTGGACGTGGCAGAGCCCACATGGCAGGAAGTCCAGGATATCATTGAGAGCAAAGACATCTGCCACCCCAGGACCAAGTGGTATACCCTACAATGTATATAAAAAATGTCCAAAGCTCCTCGGGAGTTTGTGGAAGATAATGAGGAAGACTTGGACCAAAGGCTCTATCCTGCTGGAAACTCTATCAAGCTGGAAACTGGCTGAAGGATGCTTTGTTCCCAAGGAAGATGATTCCTCTACAACCCCCCAGTTCAGGACAATCTCCCTCCTCAGCGTGGAGTGCAAGATATGCTTCTCAGTGCTTGCAAAAAGGCTGACATTTACTTAATGGAGAACCACTACATCAATGCATCCATCCAGAAAGGTGGCATTCCGATTTTTCTGTGTACCTTGAACACACGTCAATAATCAGCCATTTTGATCCATGCAGCCGGGTAGAAGAAAGGCGACCGAACAATTGTCTGGTAAGGTCTAGCCCACACCTAGGGATCAATTCCACACATCCTCATCCAGGTTGGCCTGGACCACTGCCATAACCTGCCAGTAATGCAAGGCATGATCACCAGTTTGTTGGAAGATTCAAGCTACACTTCATTTCAGCTCACTTTACAGCCAGGAAGCAAGGCCTCCAAAAAGGGATCCCAACTGGGTGTACCATCTCCCCCACTTTGTTTGCCATAGATATGAACCTCCTCAAAGCAGCAAATGTAACCCGAGGCCCAGTGTTGGAGCCTGGAATCCAACAACCTGCAATACAGGCGTTCATGGATGACATCACAGTAACCACTGTAACCCATGTCTAAACAAGATGGGCATTGGAAACCCAGAACAACATAGCTAACTGGGTTTTTCTTCAGTGTGGCTCTACATAAGATCAGGCCTGCTACAGCTCTCACTGTCATTGGCAGTGGAGGAGTACAAGGTGGCAAAGTGTAGAGTTGTGTTAATACTGAGGGGCTCCGATGACAAGCTAATAAATCAAGTAGGAGTCACAACAAGTTCAGGTTGAAAGTGGCCTGCCAACTCAGCCACAGACCCGGCACTGAGCTTCCTGCAGTTGAGAGACATCATCGGCAACAAATGCCTGGGACGGCAAGGCCTCGGCTCTGCATACTTCCAATGATGGGGATTGAAAATGCAAAGGGTAGGTGTGACATGGTCCAGGCAGAGGTCCGGAACTGCGAGAATGAAAGGCGATTATCGAAGGTGTGGAGTTGGGGTTACAGGTTCCCGGATAAAATGGGATCTTCCCAAGCACAAGATCACCTGGGCAGAGCTTTGGAGACTGCAGCTCTTCCATATTTCTTCCCCCTGCGGTCCGTGTATGATACTCTTCCTACAGCATCAGAGCTGCATTGATGGAGGCTGAGAAAGGACCCGAATTGCAAGCTTTGTGGTCAGCAAGGTTCACTGGCACACATATTCTCAGGATACAAAACAGCTTTAACACAAGAACAGTATAGGTGGTGCCACAACAAGGTCCTGTTGTCCCTTGCTGACACACTGGAGCAGGAGGGGTCTAAAAGGAGACCAACTGGCAGAGAGGCAAACAGGGCAGTTACTTTCATTAGTCACATCAAAGAGGCTTCAATCCAATCTGCTGCTAACTGCCAAATCGCGGGAGGTGCGACTCGATGTGGGGAGGAAGCTGCAGCTCCTGGAGGTGATGCAAACCACACTTCAACCTGACAGCATTCTGTGCTCCACCGAAGACAAAAAAATCATCCTGGTGGATCGCACAGTACCATGGGAGGAAGAATGCGAGGAGGCTCACAAGAGGAAGGCCCTGCAGTACCAGTCCTTAGTCCAGGAGTGAAGGGACAAAGGATGGCAGACGTGACTATTCTCTGTAAAGATCAGTTGTAGAGGGTTCCTGGCAAGGTCGGCGTGGAGGTCACAGGGCCTTGATGCAAAGAGCAAGAGCCAAGCAGCTTGCAGGATGGGGGAGGAAGCAGAAAGAGCCTCTTGCTGGACATGGAGCAGGCGAGAGGAGTTGTGCTGGAAGTCAGGAGCAGAGGGCAGTGACATGGCCACTGTTGCTGACCCGCCAACTGGACAGTGCAGTGGCTAAGGGTTGAGGCACTCTATGAAGGTTGGGCACCACCCAACAACATCTGCCCCTGGTCAAATAGAAGAGAACACCCAGGTGTATGATGCAAGTCATTTCAGATTATATCAGGGGGACACTTTCATCATCAATTAAAAGATTATTATATTAAACAAATCTCAGTGGTGCTGCTTTCTAAAATTGGCTAAATGCTTCGCCTGACTTTGAGGACAGTAAGTGAAGACTGTCCTCTTTAGTAATGGGGCTAGATTTACTAATTAAACACATCCTCCTTATTCTTATGCAGTTACCACTGTAAATTGCACCGGTATAGGTAAGTGGTCAAATCTGCAAGAGTTGATGAGAATGTAGAGAGAATGGGCTACTAGGAGAATCAGAATGCGACTGGGATTGCATAGACTCAATAGGCAGAATGGTCTGCTGCTATGTTGCACAGAAACATGGAAATCGATTATGGAGACAAGGGGCGTGTCAGGAGACTGAATATTCTGGAGGAGTTGCTGACCCACTTGCCTCTCCTATTTTGTCTCCGAGCCTCATAGTTCGTTGATCTATTGTAGACAGTTATTCTTTTATCATTATGCCATTATCCCAGAATTCTTTAATGCAAACTAAAATATTGTTAGAGCACCACCAATATAAAGATTACAAGTCAAAAAGAACAAATATCACTTTCCCAAGGCAACTGATTAGAAATTTCTTTGAATGTATCCAAAGCAGGGAAGGCTATATCTTCATTTTTATTTATTTATGAAGTGATCTTGAAAATATTGAATAAAAAGATAAATATGCTTCAAGTCTTTTAGCTATTTTAAGTGAATGGATGAACAAAAGAGCCAGAGAAATTCATCCATTTTTGGTTTCCTGTAGCTTAAACCCAGCCAAGTGACCAAGCAAATTTGAATCCCGAGAAGAAGACATTGCAAACAAGAAATTTATTCAAGGCAGATGTCAAACTCAGCAAATTTCAATGCAGAATTCACATAAGCACATGTGGAAAATATTATTTTAGGATTATGCACATGGGGCCAATTCTTATAACATTTGCTTCAACATACGGATTTCAGAGGTCACATTTAATCATATGCTTACCTTTGGATTTTTTCTGTGTAGTTTCGCTTTTCCAACAATTCATTGAAAGCAGGAAGCTTTTTCTCTTTAATTATTCTCTTCTGATGTAAGTTTCCATTGGTGTTTGCTTTAACATCAAAGTTTTGCCTGTAGTCACCACTGTGAGTATAATATTTAATTAGCTTATGAAGACAGCATTCAAAACACCAAAGAGAATAGCTAAGGTACTTAGTTGAAACTGATCTCTGATTGAACAGGCATACACAAGCTCAAAGAAAAGAAAATCCAGTAGGTGTTAGGAGCTGCCAAGTTAATATTGTTATTTGGCAATTATATTCCATAGAAACAGAAATGGACAAAGAGGTTAAAACCAGCAGTAAGTCATTGAATCATTCAAGACTGATCTGCCATTTCATATGATCATGATCCATATTCAGTATCCTGGCCCTAGCCTTTACCCCATATCCATTCATCTCTTTATCCATTTATGTTACACCCAATTCTTTTTGGAATATATTTGACAATTTGTTTTTAATTGCCTTCTGTTGCAAAAACTTTCACAGCTTCCCCACTCTTTGATTGAAGAAAATTTTCCTCATCTCAATGCTAAATGGCCTATCCTAATTTCTTAAGGCATGTTTCCTGGATTCCTTAACATATTTTTTAGATCTAGTTCCATCAGGATTTCATAAATTTCAATGACATCCCCTTTTATTCTTTTAAATCTGGGTGAATTTAAACTCTGTATTCCTAATCTCTCTTTATTATTCAATCTTTTCATTCCAGGAATCAATCGGATAAACCCTTCTGCACACCCTCCATTGCACAAATGTCCTTCCTTCGATAAAAAAACACAGCAGTGAAACTAATAGAGTTCAATCTTGACCCTTTTTTTTCCTGAGTGGAGCTTGCACATTCTCCTGGTGACTGCAGGACTTTCCTTTGAATGCTACAGTTGTCTCCCACATGCCAAGGTGTTTAAGCTAGTAAGTCAACCTGCCCCTGGTATGTAGGT
Organism: Hypanus sabinus; assembly: GCF_030144855.1. NCBI lineage: Eukaryota > Metazoa > Chordata > Chondrichthyes > Myliobatiformes > Dasyatidae > Hypanus > Hypanus sabinus. The sequence goes on along the minus strand of NC_082708.1, from coordinate 143,323,685 downwards.
GTGCAATATAATTTAGGAACTAGATGAGCAGAATCTGGAGATAATAAAAAAGGGACTAGTGCAGGATTAGCTTTATTGGGTGCTTAAAGGTCAGTCCAGACTTGATGGGACAAAGAGCCGGTCCAAGCTGGATCAATGTCTGATTCCATGTCTCTATGAAGAAATCAACTGCTCTCTCTAAGGGCCTGTACAAGTGCAATAAGATATCTCTGCTCTAGTACTCAATTCCTCTTGCTGTGAATGCCAACATAGCATCTGCCTTCATAACCTTCTGCTGTGCCTGTATACTTATTTCAGAAACATGGAAAATAGGTGCAGGAGTAGGCCCTTCGGCCCTTCGAGCCTGCACCACCATTCAGTATGATCATGGCTGATCATCCAACTCAGAACCCTGTACCTGCTTTCTCTCAGTACCCCTGATCCCTTTAGCCACAAGGGCCATATCTAACTTTCTCTTAAATATAGCCAATGAACTGGCCTCAACTGTTTCCTGTGGCAGAGAATTCCACATATTCACCACCCTCTGCGTGAAGAAGTTCTTCCTCATCTTGGTCCTAAAAGGCTTCCCCTTTATCCTTAAACTGTGACCCCTCATTCCGGACCTCCCCAACATCAGAAACAATCTTCCTGCATCTAGCCTGTCCAATCCCTTCAGAACTTTATATGTTTCAATAAGATCCCCCCTCAATCTTCTAAATTCCAGTGAGTATAAGCCTAGTCGATCCAGTCTTTCTTTGTCAGGGCTGCACAAGAGCTGCTTCACCTCTCATTTTTCTAATCCCATGCTATTCAGACAATAATCTGCCTTCTTGTCTTTGCCACCAAAGTGGATAACCTCACATTTATCTGCATTGCACAGCGATTGAGAATTTCATTAAGTCTGAAGCAGCTGCCTATCAATACAGCTTATTGTACAGGTCTCTTCCATATGACAAAATGGTTTAGTTCTTAGTGAGTGCTTAGTTATATGAAAATTCATAGAGTGGGAGGCACAGCAAGTCTTAACTTTTAAGGGGATTCTAGTTATTATAGTGGGTAAGAAATGTCAGAAGCTAGTCAACATCCTCCCAGTAAAGGGGTGGTAAATCAAAAACAATGTACCCACCTTCTAGAAACTGAAGCCTACAGACTGAAACTTACAAGCCTTTCATCCAATAGCTACTGCGGTCTGATAAAAAAAAGTGCAGATACGGAACAGATTTTTAAAAACATAATTGTTTATTTCTTTAAAAGATTTCCCCATAACCTGATCAAAAAGATTGTTAAATGTAACCAAGAGAGCACACCAACACCTCTATGCTCAGGAGGCTAGGCTTCTCAAAAGGGCCAGGAAATATAGCTGGTCCCTGATTTTTATAAGTGCACCAATGAAAGTATCCGATCTGGATGTATGACAGATTGGGATGGTAACGGCTCTACCCAAGACCACAAGAAAATGTAGAATGTTACTTATGCAGCTCAGCCCCATAATGAAAATCAGCTTTCCCTCCATGGACTCTGTCTAAACTTTTCACTTCTCAATCACCTCAGAAAAGCAGCCACTCCCACCCTGCACAAGACCACTCCCAAAGACCACTCCCACCCTGGACATTCTCTCTTCCAGCTCCTTCCATCAGGCAGAAGATGAAAAAGCTTGAGAACATGCACTGCTTGTATCCCACTGTTAGAAGACTTTTAAATAGACTTCTTGTATGTTAAAGATCAAAATCTACCTCATCATGGCCCTTACCTTACTGTGATCCAGCAGTACACTTTCTCTATTGTTGTGACAGTAGCACTATATTCTTCCGTCTGTTACTGCTTTCATATGCTTATTTAATGGTACAACATAGAGTAGGGCCTTCTGGGGGCCTTGTAACCCCCGACAAACCCAAAACCCAATTAACCTTAAATAAGTCAAGGGACAATTTACAGTGACAGATTAACCTCTGCAGTACATCTTTGGACTGTAGGAGGAAACCAGATGACCCAGAGAAGATCCATGCACTTCGCAAGGAGGGCGTACAGAGACTCCTTAAAGAATGGCATGGGAATTGAACTCTGAACTCTGGAACGCCCCAAGCTGTAATAGCTTCATGCTAACTGCTATGCTACGGTGGACTTGTAAAATAATAGAGGTTTTTCAGTATACCTTATCCTTCACTGCAGCAAATACAACCTCATTAAGTAACCAATTGAATTAAATAAATCCCCTCATTGTAGCAAACTTTTTAAAGAGATTATGCAGTTTAAAATCAAATATTTGATCACCTAAATCAAAAATAAATTTAAGAACCAAGGTTAGAGTTCCACAAACAAATCTTCTTCAGTGTCAGGTACTTAGCCAGCTTACCAAAAGTAATGCAATCACTAAGCATATTTTGAGAAGACGTTTGGAAAAATATGGGTTTGATTTTGTTTTCTGTTCTGATTTCTAATGACAACAGAGCATTCGGCTGGTTATCTATCAGCTGCTATGATGCATAAGGCATCATTACAGCAAGATGTTTGATGTTTTTTATTTTGGTGTCTGTGTCTATGAGGTCATAAGCCAAATAGAAAAGAGAACAAACTCAAAAGGCAAAAAAATCCTTGAAAACTGAAGTGACCCTCCCTTGTAAAGAAAACCGAATCTCGATTAATGAATTTTCCAGGCTAGCAGGCTTGAGGTACCTTGGAGAGCCACCCACACCAAGAGCCATGCATTGCTGACATGCGCCGGAGAGGAAGAGTGGTGGCGGTGGAATGGGAACATGCGCCTAGAGAACGACATATGAGATTGGGACTAATGAACTTATGTCAAACTTATGTCAAAAGGACAGGTTTCCTTTACAAAATGAATATAGTTTGGCACTAATTACAATCAGAACCTCAAGTTATCGAAGGACATTAATTCTAAAAGGCTTATTTGTCTGCAAAACAGATTGATGGCATTTTTGTAACTGTATTAGACCATAAGACAGAAGAGCAGAATTAGTCCATTTGGCCCATCAAGTCTGGTCCGCCATTCAATTAAGACTGATCCTCTTTTTCCACTCCTCAGCCCTACTTTCCGGTCTTCTCCCCTTAACCTTTGATGCCGTGTCAAATCAAGAATCTATCAAACTCTGCTTTAAATACACCCAATGACCTGCCTTGACAGCTGCACATGGCAACAAATTCCACAGATTCACCACCCCCTGGCGAAAGAAATTTCTCCACATCTCTGTTTTAAGTGGATGACCCTCTATCCTGAGGCTGTGCCCTCTTGTCCTAGACTCTCTCACCACAGGAAACATCTACTCTGTCTCAACCTTTCAACATTCAAAAGGTTTCAATGAGATACCCCTCATCCTTCTGAATTTTAGCGAGTACGGACCCAGAGCCATCAAATGAATGATAAAGCTTTCAATCCCGGAATCATCTTTGTGAACCTTCTCTGAACCCTCTCCAATGCCAGCACATATTTTCTTAGATGAGGAGCCTAAAACTGTTCACAATATTCAAGGTGAGGCCTTACCAGTGCCTTTTAAAGCCTCAGCGCATATCCCTGCTCTTGTATTCCAGACCACTGGAAATGAGTTCTAACATTGCATTTGCCTTCCTCACCACTGACTCGACCTGCAAGTTAACCTTTAGGTTGTTTTGCACAAAGACTCCCAAGTCCCTCTGCATCTCAGATTTTTGGATTTACTCCCCATTTAGAAAATAGTCTGCACATTTATTTCTACTACCAACGTGCATGACCATGCATTTTCCAACATTCTATTTCATTTGCCACAGTCTTATCCATTCTCCTAATCTGTCTAAATCCTTCTGCACCCTACCCATTTCCTCAACACTACCTGCCTCTCCACCAATCTTTGTATCATCTGCAAACTTAGCAACAAAGCCATCTATTCCACTGTCTAAATCACTGATATACAGCTTAAAAAGAAGCGGTCCCAACGCCAACCCTGTGGAACACCACTACTTACTGGCAGCCAACCAGAAAAGGATCCTTTTATTTCTACTCACTGCCTCCTAGCAATCAGCCAATGCTCTAACCCCATACCAATAACTTTCCTGTAATACCATGGGCTCTTAACTTTGTAAGCAGCCTCATGTGTGACAAAGGCCTTCTGAAAGTCAAAATATACAACATCCACTGCATCCTCTTAATTAATCTCCTCAAAGAATTCCAACAGCTTCAACAAGCAAGATTTTCCCTTATGGGAACCATGCTGACTTTGTGTTATCTTGTCCTGTCTCTCCAAGTATTCCATAACCTCATCCTTAACAGTTGACTGCAACATCTTCCCCACCACTGAGGTCAGGCTAACTGGTCTATAATTTCCTTTCTGTTGCCTTCCTCCTTTTAAAGAGTGGAGTGACATTTGCAATTTTCCAGTCCTCTGGTACCATGCCAGAATCCAATGATTTTTGAAAGATCATTACTAATGCCTTCCCAATATCTATCACTACCTCTCTCAGAACCCTAGGGTGCAGTTCATCTGGTCCGGTGACTTATGTACCCCTAGGTCTTTCACTTCTCTTCCCTCACACCTGTCAACATCCGGCACACTGCTGTTGTCTTCCACAGTGAAGACTGATGCAAAATACTCACTTAGTTCATCAGCCATCTCCTTTTCCCCCATTTTTATTTCTCTGGCATTTTCTAGCAGTCCTATTTCCACTCTCATCTCTCTTTTATTTTTTACATACTTGATAAAACTTTTACTGTCCACTTTGATGTTGTTTGCTAGCTTGCTTTCATATTTCATCTTTTTCCTCCTAATAATTCTTTTAGTTACTCTCTGTAGGTTCTTAAAAATTCACCAATCCTCTGTCTTTCCACTAATTTTTGCTTTGTTGTATGCCCTCTCTTTTGCTTTTACATTAGCCTTCACTTCCCTTGTCAGCTACAGTTGTACTATTTTGAGTATTTCTTTGTTTTTGGAATGCATCTATCCTGCACCTTCCTCATTTTTCCCAGAAACTCATGCCATTGCTACTCTGCTGTCATCCCTGCCAGCAGCTCCTTCCAATTTACTTTGGCCAGCTCTTCTCTCATACCACTGTGACTTGCTTTACTCCACTGAAATACTGTTATGTCAGACTTTGCTTTCTCCCTATCAAATGCCAAGTTGAAATCAAACACATTGTGATCACTGTCTCCTAAGGGTTCTTTTACCTTAAGCTCCCTAATCACCTCCGATTCATTATATAACACCCTATCCAGTACAGCTGATCCCTTACAAGCTGCTCTACAAAGCCATCTCATAGACATTCAACAAACTCACTCTCTTGAGATCCATTACCAACCTGATTTTCCCAATTGACCTGCATGTTGAATGACTATCATAATATTGTCCTTTTGACATGCCTTTTCTATTTCCTGATGTAATCTGTAGTCCACATCCCAGCTACTGTTGGGAGACCTGTATATAACTGTCATCTGGGTCCTTTTACCCTTGCAGTTTCTTAACTCAACCCACAAGAATTCAACATTTTCCAGTCCTATGTCACATCTTTTTACTGATTTGATGCCATTCTTTACCAGCAGATAAACGTCACCCCCTCTGCCTACCTTCCCATACCTCTGGTACAACCTGTAACCTTGGACATTTAACTCCCAACTACAACCATCCTTCAGCCCTGATTTAGTGATGCTCACAACATCATACCTGACAAACTGTAATAATGCAACAAGATCATCCACCATCTACCTTATTTCTTATACTCCGTGCATTGAGATATAAACACTTTGAATACTGTATTTGCTATCCTTTTTGATTCTGCATCCCTAATGTACCGACACTCACTTTGCTAGCTGCAATTATGTCCTATCATCTGTCTGCCCTTCCTGACAGTCTGATTGCATGCTATCTTTGCTGTTTTACCATCCGTCCTATCCCGAGTCCGTTCACTCCTGTTCCCAACTCCCCCCCCCCACCAAATAAGTTTAAACCCTCCCCGACAGCTCTAATAAACCTGCCTGTGATAATATTGGTTCCCCTTGGGTTCATGTGAAATCCATCACTTTTGAACAGGTCATGCTTCCTCCAGATGAGATTCTGATGATCCAAGACCCTGAAGCTCTGCTCCCTGCACCAGCTTCTCAGCCACGCATTAATTTGCCAAATCATCCCGTTTCTACCCTCACTGTTGCATGGCGCATGCAGCAATCCAGAAATTACTACCCATGAGGTCCTGCTTCTCAGCTTTCTACCTAGCTCTCTAAATTCTCTTTTGAGGACCTCTTTGCTTTATCTTCCTACGTCACTGGTACCTGTACATACCAAGACATCTGGCTGCTCTCCCTCCCACTCCAAAATGCTGCGGACACAATCCAAGATGTCACTGAGCCTGGCACCTGGGAGGCAACATACCATCTGTGTGTCCTGTTTATATCCACAGAATCTCCTGTCTGTTCCCCTGACTACTGAATCCTGAATCCACTACTGCTCCCTTCTTCTTCGTCTTTCCCTTCTGCAACACGGACCTATACTCAGTACCAGTAACCCCACCTGCATGACATCCCCCTGGGAGGTCATCTCCCACAACAGTATCCAAAGCAGTATACTTATTTTTCAGGGGAATGGCCACAGGGGTGCTCTGCACTAACTGCCTATTCACATTTCCATTTTTCCCTGACAGTCACCTATCATTATGTATTGAGATCTTTCAACATTTTTAACGCTCATCATTCTGTTACATTCGATTAAGAAATCTGAATGAACATGTAGATGAAATAAGTAGTTTAAGATAAAAATATTGAATTAAGGAAATAAGTAGACATTTAGAATTGTATAATGTAGCAATGGAAATATGTTAGCAATTGTCTACTTATATTAATGTCTTCTTTATTAAAGTGATTGAGTCATTGCAGGAAGGATAGAGGTTGTTGCTGATATTGGGATTCATTATCCAGCTCTGCTATTAAGAAGGTGGATGAGCTGCCACCTTGAACCACATTAGTCTATTCTGAGGGGTAGAGAGTTTGCAGACATCAATTCAGCAGTATTGGAGAACATGGATGGAAATTGTAACCTACAGAGCTTCTCCAATTTATGAAATTGGTTTAAACAATGATTTACATTGGATTATAAAACATGTAATTTAAACACTGCTGATGCAAGAAACCTGAAATAAAAGCAAGATATGACCAAAACACTCAACAGGTAAGGCAGCATTTGTGGGGCCAGAAACAGAGTTACCATTTCAAGCTGGAGACCATTTGTTAGAACTGCTAAAAATTATTAATTTTTCTTTTGTTGTTATTTTGCTTTCAGATTTCATTGATTATCACAATAATTACATAATTGCTAATTTGCATGATAATATATTACATACCTTTGTACAATATTTTTTCTGTTGTTTACAGGATTGTGAATGAATTTGTGATGAAGTGTTTGACCTTGGATCGATATTAATGAATCTGCGGCACTTGGAAGTTTACATCCACTCTGGGTATTGGAATGACCCTCCAGTGAATTATGTATCTTTATTACTTTACGATGTCGATTTGAGTTTGTGATGGAGTGATTGGGATCTGAAGAACATAAGTAAGAAACTAGCACTGTCAATAAAGTAATAAAAGATTGTATACTGTTATAGAAGATCTTTACTCCTTGAAACTTAAACCAATGAGAGAGTGTTCCTTATGGCTATTTAAAAAAAATCTTTTTTTGCTAATAGGCCACATTGATTTGCAAAATGACTCACTATCTGCCAAAAAATGGAAATTCAGATAAAAGCTAGTTCTGCCGTAACCAATTACAAAAGTTTGTTGACAAGATATAACTGATTTTAGATAGTTAGCATAAACAGGTGAAATTCATCTCTGGTGAGCACTCAAAATGAGTGAAAATAGAACAATAGCCACAGTCAGTAACTTGCTTTTTGTATGATTTGTATTGGATCTGTCAAAAGCATTTTTTCTATTTTTCTTTTTAAAAGCTTTTCCCACATGTCCTAGTTTTAACTAAATACTGCAGTTAGATGGTTGGGTACAGATGTTCCAACACATTCTGCATTGGATCACTTGAATGTTGTTAGACAATGTTGAACATTGATGTTAACTTGAAATTAAATAAGTTATGACTGAAAGCAAACCAGCAGCAGTCCTGGTCCAGGAACAACAAGTCTGCTCCACCATTTCATCATGGCTAATCCAATTTTTCTCTCAGCTCCAAACTCCTGCTTTCTCCCAATATCCCGTCATGTCCTAACCAATCAAGAATCTAGCAACCTCTGCCTTAAATATATGTAAAGACTAGACCTCCACAGCTGCCTGTGGCAAAGAATTCCACAGATTCACCACCCTCTGGCTAAAGAAATTCCTCCTCATCACTATTCCAAGAGTCTCTATTCTGAAGCTCATCTCTATTCTAAAAGGATGCTCTCCTCTGGTCTTAGACTTTCCCACCATCAGAAACATCCTCTCCACATCCACTCTATCAAGGCCTTTCACCATTCGATAGGTTTCAATGAAGTCACTCCCCCCCTTTCTTCTGAATTCTAGTGAATACAAGCCCGGAGACATCAAACGGTCTGCATATAACAAGCCATTCAACCATGAAATCATTTTTGTGAACCTCCTTTGAACCCCTTCCAGTTTTAGCACATCCTTTCTAAGATAAAGTGCCTAAAACTGCTCACAATTTTCCAAGAAAGGCCTCACCAGTGCTTTATAAAGTCTTAACATTACATCCTTGCTTTTATATTCTAGCCCTCTTGAAATGAATGCTATCATTGCATTTGCCTTCCTCACCACAGACTCTACCTGCAAATTAAATTCAGGGAATCCTGCACAAGGACTGCCAAGTCTCTTTGCACCTCAGTTTTTTAGTATTTTCTCTGCATTTAGAAAATAGTCAACCCTTTCATTCCTTCTATCAAAGTGCATGACCATACTCTTCCTGATATTGTATTCCATCTGCCATCTCCTTGCCTATTCTCCTAATCTGTCTGTCCCTTCTGCAGGCTCTCTGCTTCCTCAAGCCTACCTGCCTCTCCACCGATCTTCATATCATCCGCAAGCTTTGCAACAAAGCCATCAATTCCATCATCCAAATCATTGAGATTTAACATAAAAAGAATTAGTCTCAAGACAGACCCCTGTGGAACACCACTAGTCAGTGGCAGCCAACCAGAAAAGGCTCCCTTTATTCCCACTAGTCCCAGTCTTTCCTTCCTGCCAATCAGCTGCAGCTTTATCTATGCTGGAATCTTTTCTGTAATACATAGGCGTGTAGCTTGTTAAATAGCCACATGTGTGGCACCTTGTCAAAGGCCTCCTAGAGATCCAAGTACCAATTCTTTTTTGTCTATCCTGCTTGTTACTTCTTCAAAGAATTCCAAAAGAATTGTCAGGCAAGATTTTCCCTTGAGGAAACAATGCTGACTACTGCCTAATTTTATCATGTGCTTCCATGTACCCTGAGAACTCATCCTTAATAATTGACTCCAACATCTTCCCAACCACCAAGGTCTGACTAACTAGACGAGGCATGGGCAAACTACGGCCTGGGGGCCATAAACTTTTTAATCCGGCCCGCAGAACTTGATGAAATTATATTAATAAACCTTGTTAACGTTTTTTCCCCGCAATTCTGGCATTTTCCCAATGGATGACGCACTCTATATACATTGACCTTTGTTGAGGTGCAGCGTATTACTCCACATTTGCGCTTTACTCTTTGTTCGGCTCGACCTATTTGTGTGAACAGGCATTCAGCGTCATGAACATCAACAAAGCCAGCCACAGATCCAAGTTAACTGACCAACACTTCAGATCCATCCTGAGAATCGCCACAACAAAACTAAATCCAGACTTTGATGCGCTGGCTAAAAAGGGAGACCAACAACACTGTTCCCAATGAAATTAAAAATAAGTTTCTTCGTTGTGTTATGTAAAAAATGCATTTGAAAATATTTTTTTCAATAAGCCTTACATGTTACACGTCATTTCTGTTAAGTGATGGACATGAGTAGTGTGCAGGTGCACGTACGTTCTCAAAATAAAAAATGCGCTCCAGATCAAATAATGCGCTCCGCATACTGGCGCGCTGTCACTGTTCTGTCCTTGTGCTGGTCGTTGTTGAGTTTTGGCACAGGGGACAATTGAATAAGAAGGAGCAGGACAAGTAGACCTGCATCTCCTACCGTTTTTGAAATAAAGACAGTCAGGAGGAGAGTGATGATGATAATATCTTGAAGGATAACAGAATTTTCAGTGCTTTAAAATAATAACTGTTACTATAAAAAAAAGCTGTATTTTATTCATTTAATTTTCAGTGTTTTAAAAGTCATTTCAATAAATAGCTAAATACCATGGGACTTCAAAGACAGATATTTTGTTGTAATGCATTTGTTCATTTTCAATTGAAATTAAAACACATGTTTTCTACATATCCGATGATATTTTATTTTCTCTTATGAGGTGTATTACCAAAACACTCCGTCCATCTGCTCCTGGTCCGGCCCCCCTGTCAAATTTTAGAACCCTTTGTGGCCCACAAGTCAAAAAGTTTGCCCACCCCTGAACTAGACTATTGTTTCCTTTTTTCTGCCTCTCTCCCTTTTTGAAGATTGGAGTGACATTTGCAATTTTCTAGTCTTCCAGAACCATTTCAAAATCTAGTGATTCTTGAACAACTGTGTTGGGATGTTTTGGACTTTTTTTCATTCGGATTGAAAAAACAATCCCACTATACTAGAAAGCACAATACAGTTCTCTTATATATTATTAGGTCAAAATAAAAACACTAAGCTTCTTTCATTAAAATTAAGTTTGGTAGATGAAAAGAAGACCGACCCTGCACAATTATTAATTGCAAATTTGTCTTGTGATTGGCTGAAACAGGGTATGCTTTAGGCCAATAAACAAAACATTGGAGGAATTCAATGGGACAAGCAGCATGACAAGTACATTGATTTCCTCTCTGGCAATACATTTATTCTTAAAAGAATTCATGCAAGTGTAAAAAATGTTATTATATAAATTAATATTTGATCTGTGATTAATAATTTTGCAGCAGTGTAGGTAAATCAGTGAGCATCAATAAAAAGAGAGAATACCGTATCCCAACAGTTGGTTACAAAGTGGTTTTTATTGGAAATAGGATGTTTGTAAAGTTAGAGCAACACACACAATTTGCTGGAGGAATTCAGCAGGCCAGGCAGCATCTACGGAAAAAAACTGCAACTGACGTTTTGGGCCGAAACCCTTTGGCAGGACTGGGGAGAAATAGCTGAAGAGTATATTTGAAAGGTGGGGGGAGGGGAGAGAGACATGGCAGGTGATAGGTGAAACTTGGAGGAGGAGAAGGGATGAAGCAAAGAGCCAGGAAGTTGATTGGTGAAAGAGACAGAAGGCCATGGAAGAAAGAGGGAGGGGGTTGGCGGAGGAGCACCAGAGGGAGGTGATGGGCAGGCAAGAAGGCTACATGAAAGAGGGACAAGGGGATGGGAAATAGTGAAGGGGGGGGGGTGGAGGCATTACTGGAAGTTTGAGAAATCAATGTTTATGTCATCAGGTTGGAGACTACCCAAACAGAATATAAGGTGTTGATCCTCCAACCTAAGTGTGGCCTCATCATGATAGTGGAGGTGGACATGGCTAGACATATCGGAATGGGAATGGGAAGTGGAATTTAAATGGGTGGCCACTGGGAGATCCCACTTGTTCTGGCGGATGGAGAGCGCAGGTGCTCGACGAAGTGGTCTCTTAATGTAAATCGTATCTCACTGATATACAGGTCACACCAGGAGTACTGAACACAGTATATGACCCTAAAAGACTCACAGGTGAAGTGACACCTCACCTGGAAGGACTGTTTGGGCCCTGAATGGTAGATCTGCAGATCAATCATCCGTGGCATCTGCAGATTTTCTCTTGTTTGTTCTTTTAAAGTTACTTGACAATAACTCCATTGAGAGTAAATTGGTGTTTTAAATTTACTGTTAGATATTTTAACATTATGTAGATTATATAACAGTTCTTGCTGGTTTCTTCTGATAATTAATCATTGTGTGTTATATTTTACAAACTGTGCATACCTTTTCTCAAAAATCTTTCCGGTAAATTCAATGGTGTTGGCTTCAGAATTTAAAGGAATTGAATAGTTTGCTGAAGAGAAGAATCAATGTTGATGTTTGATAAAATGGATCATCCTATGTAATTTCTTTTACACGTGTTCTGACATGCAAAGCCCTTGGATTCACCTTGCACAGAAAAGGTTTCACTTTGGATAATAGCTACTTAAATTTAAGGCATTCAAAATAATAATATAATTCCAAGACTTACCTGCTTTGTGATTTAGTGTCTCAGGAAGAGATTTAGTGGCCTGCTCTCGAAGAAAGGAAAGTATAATTTGTGTGCCTAAATTCACTACATCTGAAGGTGGAAAGTGAAGTGGACAGTTCCTCAGATTAAGCGCTTTAAGAGTTGATACATTTCCTGAAAAAATGAAGCATAATAATTTGTTATGGCAGGAGGCAGTACAGTGAAAAGATAATTTAATATCTCAAATTCTATACTTGCAGAAGTAATACTTATACAGTCACTAAAATAAACCAGCATTGAAACAATATGCATTTCCACTAGATTATTAAATAATAGGTTTAATTTAAAATATTATGTCATAATACTTACCTAGTTCCACGGGTAACTCTCTAAGTGGATTTGTCTCCAACAATAGTGTTCTAAGACATCTGCAAAATAACCCTTTAATTACATTAGATATTAAATTTATTCTACTGCTTAAATGCTGAGTACCAAGCACATTTCTGTTTTACTACAAATATGTATTTCTTGTGTTCTTCTCATTCCAAGCACAAGAGTAACATCAAATACAGATCTCTTCTTAAGCAAATATGTTTTTTTTCTAATTATCCATTATCATCCATCAGCTTTTTTCTTTGGTAATTTGTAAGGGGTTGACTTTTTTTAATATAAAAAATTTCTTTTATGATGTATGACCTATCTTTAAATTTTTGATTACAGAGTGGTATACCTTTATGTGATATGCTATAACATTTTGATCAATTTTACTACAATATATGAACGTACACACTTTATGTTGAGATGTATCTATGTGTTACACTCTGTAAATCTTGTTTTTTCTTCTAAATAAAAATACTGAAAAAAAGAATACAGTTAATTGCAAAAAATAATAGCATTCATAAATACTTCCAGTTTATATTATCACTATTTCAAACAGGCTGAGTGATCAGTTTTAAAATCCCCTAAATATTGAGGTTAAACAACATAATTCATGGTGGTGACAACTCTTATAATATTGCTCTTGTTCCCTATATAAAATGATGAAGCATCAGCTTATTGTGTATGTTCTAGTCTTAGGGAGAGGTTTGCAATAATTCTCTGATTCATGACCAAGATAATAACTACTAGAGTCAAAACAATACATTAAAACATTTATTTTGAAACAACCAGGCAATTCTGGAAACAGGACTTCTAGAAACAAATGCCTAATTTTGCCTAAAGCGATGTTATGTAATTCTGCTAGAATGGAATTGAGCTGAACATTAACTCAATTTCACCCTTTCTTCATGCTACCTGGCCTGTTGTGTATTTTCTGTTTTACTATAATGGCATATTTCTTTTGTTATTTACATCAAGAATGCAAGATCGATCTTTTCATTTCAGTAATTTAAAAACTATAATTATAATTTGAATGTTTAGCAAAATGTTGGAAGTAGTTCAACAGTAACTTTCAAATGGGAATTATGTATGCAAATAACAGAACAATCTGTAGAACAGAGGACACAGATGGATCAATAGATAGATAGATACTTTATTGATCCCAAAGGATCAATAAATTAGTGTCACAATAGTATTACATGTGCACAGATATACAAATATACAAACATTAGAAGAGAAGTAAGAAATATTAAAAAATAAGTTCCCTCAAACAGTCCAACAGGAGGTGTGTCATCACTTCCCCAGCTATACGTTGACTTATTGTAAAGGGTAAGAATGGCTTCATATAGCACTCTCTGGAGCAGTGTAATTGTCTAAGTCTATTACTGAAAATGCTCCTCTGTTCAGCCAAGATGGCAAGCAGAGAGTGAGAAACATTGTCCAGAATTGCCAAGGTTTTCCATAGAGTTCTTTGCTCTACCACAGCCTCCAGTGTGTCCAGTTTGACTTCGATAGCAGAGCCAGCATTTCTAATCAGTTTATTGAGCCTGTTGGCATCTCCGGTGTTGATGCCATTGCCCCAGTGCACCACCACATAGAAGGTTGTATTGGCGACAACAGACTGGTAGAACATGTGAAGGAGAGGCCTGCATACTCCAAAGGATCTCAATCTCCTCAGGAAGTAGAGGTGACTCAGGACGTTCTTGAAAACAACATTTGTGTTGGTGCTCCACTCAAGTCTGTCATCCAGGTGCACCCCCAGATACTCAGAGGTCCTCACCGTCAATTGTAACAGGGAGCAGTTCAGGCTTAGTCTTCCTGAAGTCCATCACCATCTCCTTTGTCTTACTGATGTTGAGCTGCAGATGTTTCAGCTTGCACCATTTGACAAAGTCCTCCACCAGGACCCTGTATTCATCCTCCCATCCTCCTTTACATACCCAACTATTGCTGATTCATCAGAAATTCTACAGATGACTTGACTTAGAGTTATACCTAAAGTCCGAAGAATACAAGGTAAACAGGAAAGGAGCCAATACATTCCCCTGTGGGGTCGCAGTGCCGCTTACAGCTAAGTCTGACACACAGCTCTGAAGCCGCACAAACTGTTGTCTGCTGGGGACTGAATCTAAATGGTGAATTATTCCAAGACATAGCACAACCATGATAGGCTTAGTGGCCGCCTCCTCAGCTGTATGGTTTTTATGATCTGTTGAGAACAGTGAAGTGTTCTTCATGATGAGAAAATTTTGTGGTTTAATTTAAAAGTCAGCAATGTGAAAACATACCCACTGCCATATGTGGAAAACATGCAATACAAAAACAATTCCATCATTTACTCCTAGATTTTTGAGGAAATCTCACTTACACACTTTTAATCTCTCCCATGCTAGCAAAATATTGATGTGTCACCTGTGGTGGATTATATAAACTCCACTCTCGGAGCAATAAAGTGGCCTGTTTGTTCAGAACCAGATGGTTTCAACAAATTTTTGGCTTTGCTAGATGCAAGCAATGCCATCAGTGCCATTCTGATGAACCCTTTCCAACTATTCAAGTAACTTCTTTCCCAGCATCTGGGATGGGGTTAGCGGCTAGTACATGACACAGCTGGGTGCTCTTTGCTTACATTTATGTCAGCAAGGTGGGCTCCCAGATATTCTTAAACCAATGATGCTTCAAGATATCAGTGGTGTCTTGAAAAATGATTCGAAAATATTATTGTTAAGATCCCCACTTGGAATAATTTTTGTTGCTCCCTCAGTCTGAAAGATATGAGCTTACAGATATATTTTCCAAAGTCCACGGACTTGCGGAAAAAAAACTATTATTCATTCAAGATATCAGATTGTTTAATGTTATTTTCAGTACACGAGTGTAAAGGAGAATAAAATAATTGTTACTCTGAGTTGGATGCAGCACAAAAAGAAACACAATAAGATAAAGAACTCAATAATAAAAAACAATAAATATAAACAAAGATAGCTTATACACATATATTGATTGAATGTCCATAAAGTGATTTCAGGCACTGGAGTGTCTGTATATATTGTGACTATCATGAATATTGATGATGAATGATAATAAATGTTCTACTAAGGGGAATGTTGCCATTTCAGAAGTGGTTCAATGAAATAGCAATCAACTCGGAGTCAATGATAGAATCAGCAGTAATGCCCTCCTGTAACCGATCCAGTGGGTTCTGATTCCATACCTGTGATTTCCAATTCTAGTGGGTATTTTCTGGAGTCTGTTCTTCCTTAAGTCCAACCACACGAGATGTGGCAGGTGATCAAACAGTTCCTCTGGTAATTCTTGAAGTAAGTTGCCCTCCAGATATAGATGCTTTAGAAGAGGAGAAGATATTTATAATAGGAGTTGATAAAAGAAGGTATTGAGCTTTGCATAAACTTTCAGAAGATTTGCAAGAATGTTGCCAGAATTCGAAAGATTGAATTATACAAAGGGGCTGGGCACGCTAGGGCTTTATTCCTTGCTATGTAAGAATTTGAAAAGGTGACTTTATAAAATCCTGCCTGGCACAGATGGGGTGAATGCTCACAGTCTTGTTCTCTAGAAAAGAGGACCACAAACTCAGGAGCATAGGTCAAGATAAGACGGGAAGAATGCAAAAGGGACCTGAAGGACAAATTCTTCATAAAGAAAGTGGTGTAGTGTATATAAGGAATGAACTGCCAGAAAAAAGTAGTTCAGCCAGGTACGATAGCAATATTTAAGAAACATTTGGATAAGTTTATGAATGGGAAAAGTTTAGAGCAGAGGTTCGCAAACTTTTTATGCTTTGGATGCCTACCATTAACTGAGGGGTCCATGGACCCCAGGTTGGGAACCCCTGGTTTAGAGGGGTACAAGCCAAACACAGACAAATGGGACTAGCTTACTTGGGTATCTCTGTCTGCTTGGATGAATTGGGCAAGAAGACCTGTTTCCAGGCTGTTTTATTCTGTGACTATGACTCAAATCCCCATGTACACACATTTGCCCAAAGTAGTTCATTATTTTCTTTTTAATTTATTTAGAGATACAGCATGGAATAGGCACTTCCGGTCCTTTGACCCAGGCTGCCCAGCAGTCTCCCAATTTAATCCTAGCCTAATCAAGGGGCAATCTACAATGACAGATCAAACCTACCACTTTGGACTATGGAGGGAAATCAGAGCACAAGGAGGAAACCCACGTGGTCATGGGGAAAATGTAGAAATGGTGATAGGAATTTAACCCAGGTGCCCTGTACTATAAAGCGCTGTGCTAACCACTATGCTATTGTGCCTCCATTCTAACCATACTCTACCGGAGCCCATCAAGAGCATTTTGGCCAGCTGCATCACCATCAGGTATGGGAGTTGAAAGCCATCTGGTCTCAAGACCCTGCAATGGATGGTGAGAAGTGTTGAAAGAATCAACAGAGTCTCTCTTTTCACCTCCACCTCCATCCAGTATATATACCAGAAGCTCTGTGTTCGCAGAGCCTCTCAGCATTGACAAGAAGACCTCCCACCTGAGCCACAATTAACTTAACCTCCTACCATCGAGTAGAATAAGAACAAGGGGCTGCTAGGTTGGGTAACAGCTTCTTCCCTCACAAGGGGCTGTGAGACTTCTGAACACTTTCCAGTACACATTATTTATGTCAGCAGCAGTAGCATTATACTGTTTATCTATATGCCATGTATGCACTTTCTGAATATTTGTTCCATTATCTGTTAATATTATTTTATGTGCTGTATGTGAAATATGTACTGTGTTTTGCACCTTGGTCCCAGAGAAACATTGTTAAGGTTTAGCTGTATACGGTCGAATGACAATAAACTTTAAATTGAACTTGAAGTGGCATCAAACTGAACAAGAAATTTTATTACTAGCAAGAGAAACTTTGCAGATTCTGTTAATTTCCTGCAACACACACAATAGTGGAGGAACTCAGCAGGCCAGACAGCATCTATGGAAAAGAGTACAGTCGATATTTCAGGCTGAGACAGTTCATCAGGGCTCATGAAGGTCCTGATGAAGGGTCTCGGCTTGAAATGTTGACAGTTTACTCTTTACTGTCTATGCTGCCTGGCCTGCTGAGTTCCTCCAGCATTTTGTGTGTGTTGAAAGAAATTTGATGTCTGAAAACTAATTTTCTTAATATTCTTAATCTAAATTAAGCCTTGTACTTCTAAATGACCACCAATTGCACCTCAAATTATGGATTTGAATAGTTTGTCCACAAATAATATTCTAACTACTACATCTAACTACATTATGCCCCAATTTTAGCTTCTTAATTATAGAATTGATTTTGTAAATTTTTGACTCTGGCAAAATCCAAGCTACATTTCTAAGATTGAAAGGGGATCAGAATATGCAGTGTACATAATGGGCAGATCAGTTGAGTTGAGTTCATCCAGAATCATTCTTAAACTCTGTCAGTTTAACTTATTGTGTTATTCATTTGTCTGCACTTCTGTGGCCTGCTTTACTGAGCCAGATATTAGCAAACTCAATTTGGACACATCTGTGAACATGTGCATTCCTTTCTATTACAGATTTTTAATGAAAGGAGTCGTCTCTTTGATATTAGTCACTGAAAAGCAGAACATTTAGAAGGAAGTTGTGGCCATGGGCAATGTCCCAAAAGGTGGAAGATCTGAGGCCACTGAATTCTCTAAGAGAATTTGGACACAATCTGAAAAACAGGAAGACACAAGATTAGGCTGTAACTCTAGTCTTAGATTTTTCTAGAAATATAAATACTTCAGGCAAAAACAAATGATCCGGCCAGTAAAGTTCCTGAGTTCCTCCAGCATTTTATATGTGTTGCTCTGGACTTCCAGCATCTGCAGAATCTCTTGTGGTTATCTTGCCAGTACAAAGACAAATGTGCGTGGAATGGATGATGCCAGAGGAATTGGGGTTGATTATACATGCCTCAAATAAATTCATTCAGATACTCATACAGAATTTATACTCCAATAGCTCCAAACATAATTCTTATCTCCAAGTAACTGGCTGTCAGCATTATTATGTATTTATTACCAAACAACTGGTCAATCACTAATCAAGTCCTAGCCAGCTTCCAATGGAATAATTCCATTAGTCATACCCTCTCTCCTTATTCCCCTGTATCTGTGCAACCTCTTCTCTCTCACATACCCATCAACTCACTGTGATTCTTGTGGTTCCTATTTACACTAAAGAGCCAATTTAGTCTACTACCTCTTCTTTGGGATATGGAAGGAAACTTGGGCACCGATTGCAAGCCCACAATGTCACAAGAGAAAACATGCCAACTGTATGTAGGTGGTATGTGAGGTCAGGATTAAACCGTTTTCCTAGGAGCTGTGAGACAACAGTACTAATTGCCGTGCCACCATTGGACTCTCCATTCTTCCCATATGAGTAAATTAGGAGATCACATTTTTGAGCTCAGGAGAATGAACAACACAAGGAATTTGCATCAAATTTCTCCTTACTCTTTCTATTGCCTGGCCTTCCTGGGCTTCAGATTGTCTCTTGGAACCTAAATTTCAGGAAACAGTGTTTACCTGATGCATTGCTTCATGTAACTGGAGTCCCAAAGGGGCAGTTGCCAGCAGTGTTAGCACTGGAGCCTGTGGGTCAATGCACTTCTCACAGGATCTTCAGCAGAAACTGCTCTCCTGGTCTGCTGAATGCACTGAGTCTATAGTCCACCACTCACTGATGTTACCATGGAAGATAGGTACAGTATAGCACAATAACAGGCCTTTCAGCGTACAATGTCTACAGAAAGTTATGCCGAATTAAACTAATTCTTTTCTGCCTGCACGTGATCCTCATCCCTTCATTTCTTGCATATTTTATCCACTAACACTATTGTATTTGCTTCCACCATTTACCCAAGCTACCGCTCTCTGCATACATAAAAATTTACCCTACACAACTCCTTTAAACTCCTCCCCTCTCACCTTCAAATGCATGCTGGATTTTACCTCAGAACACTGTTGCACTGCCATAGACGCGTCTCTCCTTGTTTGTGTATTAATACTTCATTTTTGCAGTCTTTTCTTTACCCTTTCTATAATTTACCTACAGTTTATGTATGGCGCGCTGTCTGAACCTGCCTGTCTGAAATCTGATGCGAGCAAGTTTAAGTTGTTCCTGTACTTCAGTATACTTGTGCTCACAATAATCTCGACGATTGAACGAGGCCCCCAAAGTGGCCAAACTTTTTTTAAAAAAAATGCAATATGAATTGAGAACTGTGGTCAATTTTCAAAAGTTCATGCATCGGTCCTTTCAAAAAGCAACACAAAGAACAGGAAGATTTACATTTGAAATTCTAAACTAAGTGAAGCAATTACACAAAAATAAGAGCCAACAAAACTAGCGAGGGCCGATTTACCTCGATACATCTTGGAATGTCACAACTCAGACAGGTTAAGTTGTTCTTGCAAAGATCGAGTGACTTGTCGCTGCACCAGACATGAGACGGCCTTCCATTCTCGCCTTCCTCGTTGTCCGAAGTCGGGGTGCAGGGGTGTCGAACTTCGGGCTTAGACCTCGCCGAAGGGTCAGGGGGCTGACTGTTGAGTTCCATGAGGAGTTAAAGCCACCTGCAAAGCGGCACAGGCAGCTCTGGCGTCGTGCCATGCAGGATGCTGTCAGCCCGAGACTCACGAACCGAGGCAGAACAGCTCAAGAACTAATCAAAGCAATCTTCATTCCAACGATTGAGGCATAAAAGGGAATGAAGCGTCCAAGCGACTAGTATTAAATGATGCTTAAAATTCAGTGAAGGGTATAAGGAGCTTTTACTTCTAAACTTTCCGACAGCAATGCTGGGAAGTTTTCTCAATTTCAGAGCAGTGTAACACCAACGGTGCGGTTACCATAGAGATCTCTGTAACCTATGGCCGCTGACAACCCGTTTGCATGTGGGCTTGGCGCGGTCTTTAGGTACCAGGCGTCCACCTTATATGACAAACGAGAACAACTCTGGGCGAGTGGGTGCAGGCTCCGTCCGGCGCTGCCCAGCCAAACGCCCAGGTTCGGTGGCATCGCGGTTGTAGGTATCGACCTGACGCACACGGGGATACAGCGCCTTACATATAAACCACCGGAAGTGTTTCTATCGAACATAATCAGGCACCAAGCCACTGAAGAAGGTATCAGAGCAGGCGAGAAAGGAAATCTTACAGAAGAAGAAAAAAAAGTTGCAACACTTCTGAAAAACGAAGAAAGTCCACTGAAATTTTGTGAAAACAATAGAAAATGTTGGGGGTATTCAGCAGGTCAGAAAGCATCAGTGGAGACACAAGAGACTGCAGATACTGGAATCAGGAACAGCTGTCTGCTGGAGGAACACCGCGGGTCGAGCAGCATCTGTATGTGTGTGTGTGTGGGAGGTGAAATAGCTGATGTTTCCGGTCGCATTCCCGCTGATGAATTCGAACCCAATCGTTGACAATTCAATTCCCCTCACAGATGTTGATCCAGTAGATTGATGCCGTAGGCAGGTTATGTGGACGGAGAAACGAAGTTATATGCCCGATATAAATATCCCTTGCAGACTAAATAGATGTTCTGTATGTTGTCTGAGCTTTTTGTTCCTTCTAATACAGACATGAAATAAGTACAGATTGGGATTCTTCTTTTAGAAGATCCTTCACTCATAACACAGTAGCATAGCAGGTAGCAACGCTTTACAGCACCAGCGATCAGGTTTAATTCCCACCGCTGTATCTAAGGCGTCTGTACATTGTCTCCTGTAAGGTGTCTCCTCATAACCATGTGGGTTTTGTCAGGGGGCTCCAGCTTCCTCCCACATTCCAAAGACTACCAGTTAGTAAGTTGGTATGTTGAGGGCATCCAAACCATGGCAACACTAGCAGACCACCTCCAGCATATCCTCAGACTGTATTGGGCATTGATGCAAATTATGTATGTTTGCTTGTTTCAATGTTCATGTGACAAATAATGTTAATCTAACCAATTTCTCGAAATCAGCCCTCAAGGTCAACCCAGAGCATCTAGGTTATAGCAATCATAGCAATGTAATTTTCTAAATGTGCGGACAGCACCTTGTCATCCCTCTAGGCATGTAGCAGCCCTTGAGATTCAATAAGGAAATAAGTTCAATAGGTCCCAATGCAAGGTTATCCACCTTTAACACTAACTTAGATTTTCTCTCTCTACAGATGTCTCCTGATATACTGAGTATTCTCTCTCTCTCTCTTTCTCTTTACCATCTTTATTCATCCTCCCAGTATTACACTCCTTCGGTAGTGAAAACAATTGTGTCCTGGACAGCCTTTGTGTCCACCCAATCACAGACACCCCAATCTGCCTGCTCTTCAATTTATTGGCATGCTCTCCCCCTCACATTTCCAATTCTAATGATGAATTACTGACCTGAAATTTAACCCTGTTTCTATCTCTACAGGTGCTGCTTGATCAGTTGAATATTCTCAACATTTTTCTATTTTCTTGCAGAATCTTGCTGGGTCTCAGGAAGCATGTTCAAAATGAAAATGACATTGAGATATTGTAATCTTTGGTAGCTGAAGATGTGATGGCCAGTGGTTAAGTCTGAGAAAGAATGAGATCTCGGAGGCAGTTGATTGTAGATATCTGGGAGAGTTAAGGCAATGGTGAAGATGACTGAGATGGGGGGGGGGGTGACTAAATGGAGCAATTTGAACCACAAGACAAGAATTGGAAAACAGACAATGTACTTCCAGGAGTCAGAATAGGTCAGAAAATTCAGAGATTATGAACATTTAGGGATCGGCATGTGTCAGTTCAAGCTGGGGTTTTTAATGTTGTTGAATTCACTGAGCGTTCAACCAGGAGTAGGCTTGACATAACAAAGAAGCTTACAGGGATTTCAGCAGCAGATTCGCTGGGGCAGTGAAGTTAAGTGACGCCATAGACCTTGAAATAGGCTGTTTTGGTGGTGAGGTTAAAATACATCTGAAGGTCGACTTGTGGTCAAGTGTAACACCAACATTTCAGATTGAAACTACAGAAAAAAAGATGGCGGTGGTTCCAATGTAACAACTTTTGTGATGGGGCCAAAGAAGATTATGTCATTAAAAAGATTCTTAAACAATGTAAAGGATGGGAGACTGCATGTACTAGGGTGATAGTATACAACAGCTGTCACAAAGCATAACCTTACATAGAAAAATAAGGACTAAGCCTTTCAGAATACAAACAGCTTTGAAAGGATAGATGTGTATAAAGTATTGCCATATGATAGAGAGTTTACATGAGCGAAAGTAAGACTTCATCAACAAATTCAATAAGGAATTCAGGAGTATGTTTACTGAGAGATTGGTTGAACACAGAATCTGGTATCACAAGGAGTATTTGGAGAAAATGGCACAGACATTAATGGAGATGCTACATAAACACTGGCGAGCATATGAGGTGACAAAGAGGGAGGGGGAAGGCTACTCATGAAGTATAAATATTGACACAGACCAGTTACACAGAATGGCCTATTTCTGTGAAGTATATTTACATAATCTTATGAAAACTGTGATTAGAAACAGAGAATTTCTGTTCACCAGTGAAATACTATAGTTGCTTATGTTTAGCTACCATATTTTTAAAAGTGTAACATTAGATTTAAGAAGGTAATGCATAAAAGCATCATATTAATGTATTAGAAGAAAAGGAAAAACAGTGAAAAATGCTGGTTTAACTTAATTTGCACCTTTTGCTTCTTTAGGCTTAGATTTAGAAATATTCAAGGATTATTTTTTTCAATGATGGCATCTCAAAGTTGTAGTGTGGCAGAGGAAACATACAATTGACAAACTTTACTTTTATATAACATGATACCTTATGAATAATTAGGCAGAATGTTGTCTTATGAGATAGTAATTTGTCTTTAAATATGGAGCTCATTCACTCCACAGCAAGGAATCCATGACTTGATGGAGAAGTGCAATTCACATTAGGTGAATGCGGAAGCTAATCTTTCACTGCTGCTGATTTAAATGTTTTGCTCAAAACATGGGTTGTGGGCATCATAAAAGGATTCAAGAAATTAATTTGCAAGAGACAGATACATAATTCTGTTCACTCTACCAGCAGAAATGGTGGATGCAGTATCAATTTCAATGTTTAATACAAGTTTGGATAAATATGTGGATGGAAATGGTATGGAGAGCTTTGGTCTAGGTGCAGGCAGATGGGACTAGGCAGAATAATAGTTTGGAATGGATTAGATGGGCTGAAGGGCCTGTTCCTGTGCTGTAGTACTCTATGCATCCTAGAGCCAAGGTCCTCTAAACCTCAGATGTCAATTTGTAACAATTAGATGATGTTTGCACTTGCACACACTCAACTTCAAGCCATCTTCAACTCCTTCACTGGAGTATACACTAGAATGGGTGTTAATCACTATGTCCATAAACAAAGATTCTCTACAAATCTGCTCCCAGGATACACTGCCATACCACAATGATAAAGGTTCATCAAGGTTAACATAAGTGCTATCAATCATCACAGAATCCACAAAACTATATTGGAAGTGAACCATCCCTAATTCTGAAAGACTATCGAAGAAGTTAATACTCCAAAAGAGGTGTTATATCAATTAACAAGTAAACACAGAAAATTAGAGTAAAAGTGGTTAGTCAAAAAGGTTATCAAAAGATACCACAGAATTATTCACAAATTGAGTGCAGAAATGGCAAGTGGAGTTTAATCTAGACAAGTGTGAGCTGTTACACTTTGGGAGGTCAAATATAAGAGGAAAATATACAATAAGTGATATTCACGTACAGGAGAATCTTGAGGTGCAAGCCTTTAGCTCCTTGTAAGATCCAACACAAATGGATGGAGCAGTAAATGAGTAAGGATTGTTTGTCTTCATTAGAGCGGACATTGAGTATAAAAGCTGGGAGTTCTGTTACAGCAGTATAAAGCTTTGTTTAGAGCACATTTGGAGCATTGTGTGTAGTTCGTTCATGGCATTGCAGTAAGGACGTGAAAGCTTTGGAGATGGTACAGAAGAGATTCACCAGGATGTTGCCTGGATTAGAGAGTATTTGTTGTAAAAAGCAGTTGGACAAACTTGGACTGTTTCTTGAGTCTGAGAGGCAAACTGATCAAACTATATAAAAGTATGAGAGGCATAAGTAAGGTCAGCAACGTTGTCCTAGTGTGAAAATATCAGATAAGCTTTAAGGTGGGACGAGGAATCATTAAAGGAGATCTGCAATGCAAGATTTTACACAAAGTGGGAGTACCTGGAACATGCAGCTAAGAGAAGCATGTTCCTGGCATGAAAGCAGAATTAATAACAAAATTTAAGGAGCAGTTTGAAAGGCACATGGGCTGGCAGGGAATGGAGGAATATAGACCATTTGCAGAGAATGGGAATCGTTTAATTTGGCATTGTGTGACACAGATGTCTTGGGTCAAAGGGTCTGTTTCTGTGTTGTACTATTCTACTGAATGTTATGTGAGTGACTGCACTATACTTTGTGCCGTTCTGTAAGGAATGAAGATTTTGGTGGTCAATTGGGTACCAGTAAAGGGAGGTTCTTTGCTCTGGATGGTGTGGAGCACCATTTATGTACAAGAACTGGGATGAAATGTTGGTA